>NW_007734207.1:87643-95680 GCF_000696425.1 Galeopterus variegatus | reverse complement strand
TTATGTGGAATAGTAAACAGAAAGAAATACAAATGCTAACGAAGCAAAGATGCTACGCTGGTTAAAGGGGTTGCAAGTGGAGCCTGGAACCCCACCCCCCGAAGTCCTCTAGGACTTTCTCTTGGCTCCTGAGAGTTTTGGGGATATCCGCTTAAGCACAGAAATAACCAATAGCAGCCACCCCTACCAAGGGAATTCTCTGCATACCGAGTGTTGCTAACTTTTTATATACATCATGCCTTTGCTACTCATAACTTTATACAATTTATTATTATTATTATTAGCTGCAGTATTAGTGTCATTAATGCCAGCCTCATTCTGCAGAAGAGAAAACTAAGGCTTAACAAGTTTAAATACCTGGGTTTAACTCTAGATAGTCTGACTCTGGAGCCAACATTCTTAGCCATTATTCATGCATCCACTCAACAAATATTTATTGATCACTTTCTCTAGGTAAGGCATGCTCTAAATAAGCAAAACAAAAATCCCTGCCCTTGGGGAATTAACAATTTAATTGGGGGGGAGTGAGTGGGTAGGATATAAACAATAAATAAAATAAGTAAGAAATAGTATGTTAGGTAAGTGCTCTGAAGGACAATAAAATGCAAAAAATAACAGAGAATACGTGGAGTTAAAAAATATAGTCTGCAGAGGCCTCATTGAGAAGGTTGGCTCTATATTTTAGCTAAATTTGAAAAATAAAACAACCCTGGGTTGAATGAAGGAAGGAACTAAAAAAGCACAAAATTATAAAATTTTATTAATTAAATGAGGTAAATGGTGAAATGAAGAAAATCTTGAAAATAAGCACTTCGAGGGATAAAACAGGCAATAATTAAACATTACTTTGACTTACGATGCATTAAAAAATGGATTCCCCATATTGGCATCTTTGTCCAGAGAACAGAAATTCTTTGCTGAAGCAGTGCTCACAGGCATGTGTTTGAGCTGTTTTGCAGAAGCCTTGATGTAGGGAGTTTCGTTTGTCAGTGGCAATCACTCAGGGTGTGCTGTTTTGACGGTGGCTTCTGGCTTTGATTAGGAAGGATTTCCTCACTGGTTTCAGCTGAAAGTGGATGCATTCTGCTCCTTCACAGTTCGCTTGGCAGCTGTTCTCCTGCAAATCCAGGCAAGATCTGATAAATTTAGTACTGATTAAAAACCGAATCCTTGGGCTGTAAAAGGGTTAAGGTGCAATTGCTTAGCAAAACTGTTTTCTTTTCCTCTTAGGGAAATGGCTTACTTGGAAAGCCTGGTACAAAACATAAAATTTAATCTCAAACATCTTAATTGCCTATTAACATAGGCAATGATTTGCTCTCTACAAGAGTCTGGGTTCTTTGTGAGACCACCTTATGTTGTCTGTAAGACACACCTAGTAAAACTGCCATCGCAGACCACAAAGTCATCAGCAAAGGAGAAGCAAATGCCGAATGTGTCTGTTAGGCTGGCTGTGAGGTTACAGTTTTGTCAGCAAAAGGGATAGCAGCAATCAATTCAAAACCTCATGATCATGACGATTGAATTATTACACACAGAGCAGGACTTTCATGTGGGCAAAACAGAGCCTCCCACACAGTCAAGTTCAACAAGCTCTTATTGAACAATGACCATGAGCCAGGCCCGGGGCAAGGTGCTGAGTTTATAGCGATGAATAGTGATCATAGGGTAATTATAGGGTGGCTGAGCATACGCTTCAAAATGTGACAGGAATGCCACAGTAGCTACCATTGAGATAATTTGTTTGTACTAGAACATTTTCTTCTGAAAGTCCTTGTCAAATGCAATTGTATCGCTCAGAAAGGGGTATGGTATTAGCCATTACATGCCTCAGCAGAGCTTAGACCTCCTACAGAAAGGGCGATGCATTTACTGAGATAATATCTATTGAACACCTACTATGTGTCAGACACTGTTTGAATAAGAGAGACATTAATTTCCTGCTCTCTGAAACTTGCACTTGTGATAAGAGGAGAAAGAAAGGGACTAAGAAATATTTAGGTGATGTGTCAGATAGAAAAATAAAGCAGGGTAAAGGGTGGGGATAGAAGCATGACATGACTGCTTTTACACAGTGTTATCAGGAAAGAATTTCCCTGGGAAACCACTGTACGAACTTCTGTTCTCTAGGTAGTGGACCTCCAATGGCTTCACCTCTTTCTGAAATATATGAAATATATCTCTATAGACCTGATATTATAAAATGAGCTTCAGGGTTGGACCCTGGTGCAACTACCCCACCAGCACCAGGTAGAAGCTGTGAGAGACTAAAGAAGAGAACAGGCTAAAAAGAAAAACAGAAATGAAGGAGAGAAACAAAAGTGTCCGAAGACAACTTTCTCCTCTCTTAAATTTTCTCTTCAGGACTGGTCTATCACTACACATTATCTCCCATAATATTACACACTCAACCTTGGAAAACCAACTAAACCAGACTAAGAGTCAGAAGACATGGTTTCCAGCTCTGGCTCTGCCATTGGCAAACATGTGACTTGAGGCATTTCCTTGTTTTATGGGTGATGGAACCCAGGCCTGGAGAGAGGAAGTATAGGCTTCAATAGAATCTTAAGAAATTCCATTTTGTTGATGAGACACCTGGGTTCCGTAGAGACATATGCTCTCGAATCAATGATTTACTATTTTATTTTTTAACTTACATAGATAATTTTATTTTATTTTATTAGTTTTATTTTATTTGTCAATGTACAATGTGGTTGATTATTATAGCCCATCACTGAAACCTCCCTCCCTTCCACATCTCCCCCCTCCCTCCCACTTCTCCCCGCTCCCTCCCAACAATCTCCTTTCTCTTTGCTTGTTGTATCAACTTCAAGGAACTGTAATGGTTGTGTCTTCTTCCCTCTCTCCCCCCCCAGGTTGTTTGTGTATTT
Organism: Galeopterus variegatus; assembly: GCF_000696425.1. Classification (NCBI taxonomy): domain Eukaryota; kingdom Metazoa; phylum Chordata; class Mammalia; order Dermoptera; family Cynocephalidae; genus Galeopterus; species Galeopterus variegatus. The sequence goes on along the minus strand of NW_007734207.1, from coordinate 92,789 downwards.
ATTTAGTTATTTTTAGCTTCCACAAATAAGTGAGAACATGTGGTATTTCTCTTTCTGTGCCTGACTAATTTCACTTAATGTAATTCTCTCTAGGTCCATCCATGTTGTTGCAAATGGCAGTATTGTGGAGAAAAAGGAACTTTCATACATTGTTGGTGGGACTGCAAAATGGTGCAGCCTCTANGATGAGTGGATACGGAAAATGTGGTATATCTACACAATGGAATACTACTCTGATATAAAAATGAATGATTTCCTATTTTAGTACCCTACAAACCACCTGGAAGCTTGTTTAAATACAGATTGCTAGAGAATATCCACAGATTCTGGATTCAGTAAGTTTGGAGTGAGGCATAGGGTGCTGTCATTTTAATAAGAGCCCCAGAAGATTCTGAGTCAGATGGTGATGGGCCATTATTTGACAATCACTGAGATTCATGGTGGTAAGAACTGTGGTGATGTTGGGGGTGGTGCAGGTGCAGGTGGTGGTGTTGATGCTGGTAGTGCTGGTATTGGCTGTGGTAGTGATGGTGGTAATACTCATTCTCAGGTGCAATGGTACTGTGGCTGTTGCTTAGTTTCCCTGGGAAGCCTGATAGGGCAGAGTTCACTACACCCACTGGAGTTCAACCTCTGTTTCTCTAGGTAATGGACCTCCAATGGCTTCACCTCTTTCTGAAATATGTCTCTCTAGATCTGATACATAAATTGAGCTTCAGCGTTGTTCTTCCAAATGACTAGAGACATCATTTCTTATATCCAGGTAAATAGCTCATGTTTATTGAATACTCTTCATATGGTAGAGATTCTACCTGGGTTTTATCATTAGATTCTTAATACAGCCGTATGAAATAGATGTTATTATTAAGCCTGATTGAAAGATAGGGAAACTGATGGTTCGAAGATGTAAAAACAGCTAGTAAGTGGTTGAGTCAGACTTGAGTGCAGAGAGCCTTTGGTGGATTCTGGAGTTGGATCTGGGCTATTGATCAGTTTCTGAGTGCCTGGCATATGGCAGAAACTTATTAAACGTTTGAATGAATAAGTAAAACAAGATGACAGTTTAAGAGGGAACCAGGTAACACAATATTTAATCCATATTAAACTCTTTTTAGTTAATAGTGAAGTGACACTAAAATCTCCATGTGATGGCAACTATTAGTTTCCAGCATCTAGCACAGTACCTGGCATATAGTTAATGCCCTCTGTGATAAATGCTTATTAATTAACCATTAGCTAGGTTAACAAAAAAAAAAAAAAAAAAAAAAAAAAGAAGAGAGAAGACCCAAATAACAAAAATCAGAAGTGAAAAGGGAGACATTACAACTGATACCAAAGAAATACAAAGACTCATTGGAGACTATTATGAACAACTGTATGACAACAAATATAAAAATCTGGAAGATGTGGATAAGTTTCTAGACACATACAAACTACCAAGACTGAACCAAGAAGAGATGGAAAACCACAAACTACCAAGACTGAACCAAGAAGAGATGGAAAACCCGAACAGACCAATAACAAGCAAGGAGATTGAAGCAGTAATCAGCAATCTTCAAACAAATGAAGTCCGGGTCTGGATGGTTTTACAGCTCTATTCTATTAAACTTTTAAAGAGGAGTTAATACCAACTTTCCTCAAGCTATTCCAAACAATTGAAACAGATGCTGCTCTCCCAAACTCATTCTATGAGGCCAACATAACTCTGATACCAAAACCAGATAAAGACACAACAAAAAAAAAGAAAATTATAGGCCAATATCCTTGATGGAACTAGATGCTAAAATCCTCAACAAAATATTAGCAATCAGAATACGGCAACATATTAAAAAAATTATACACTATGATCAAGTGGGATTCATCCCAGGGATGCAAGGATGGTTCAACATATGAAAGTCAATAAATGTGATACATCACATCACAAGCTCAAGGACAAAGACCATAAGGTTATCTCAATAGATGCTGAAAAAGCATTTGACAGAATTCAACATCCCTTCATGGTAAAGACTCAACAAATTAGGTATGGAAGGAAAATATCTCAACACAATAAAAGCCGTTGATGACAAGCCCACTGCCAGTATTGTTCTGAATGGGGAAAAATTGAAGGCCTTTCCCTTAAGGACAGGAACAAGACAAGGATGCGCACTCTCATCACTTCTATTTAACATAGTACTAGACATACTAGCTAGAGTAATCAGGCAAGAGAAAGAAATAAAGGGAATTCAGATGGGTAAAGATGAAGTCAAACTTTCTCTATATGCAGATGACATGATACTATATATAGAAAAACCTAAAGTCTCTATCAAAAAACTCCTAGAGCTGGTTAATAATTTCAGTAATGTTGCAGGATACAAAATAAATGCTCCCAAATCAGTAGCATTTATATACTCAAATAATGAATTAAAAGAAAGAGAAATAAAGAAAATAAGCCCATTTACAATCATCACGAAATAAATAAGATACTTAAGGATCAATTTAACCAAGGATGTGAAAGACCTCTATGATGAGAACTACAAACTACTTCTGAAAGAAAATTAAAAAGACACAAAAAGATGGAAAGATATTCCATCCTCTTGGATTGGAAGAATTAACATTGTGAAAATGTCTGTATTACCAAAAGTGATCTACAGATTCAATGTCATCCCCATCAAAATACCAATGTCATTCTTTATAGAAATGGAAATGACAAAATACCAGTGACATTCTTCACAGAAATGGAAAAGACAATTTTACATTTCATATGGAAAAACAAAAGATCCCAAATAGCCAAAGCAATCCTGAGCAAAACAAAAAAGCCAGAGGCATAACACTACCTGACTTCAAATTATACTACAAAGTTATTGTAAACAAAAAAGCATGGTGCTGGTATAAAAATAGACATTCAGACCAGTGGAATAGAATTGAGAGCCCAGAAATCACTCCTCTGGCTTATAGTTATATGATATTGGACAAAGGCAACAAAAATCTACATTGGGGAAAAGATGCCTCTTCAACAAGTGGTGCTGGGAAAATTGGATATCTATATGCAGAAGAATAAAACTAGGTATGCATCTCTCACCATACAGTAAAATCAACTCAAAATGGATTAAAGACTTAAGTATAAGACATAAAACTGTAAAATTACTAAGGGAAAATATAGGCGAAACACTTCAGCAGTTAGGTCTGGGCACAGGCTTTATGAACATGAGCCCTAAAGCACAAGCAGCAAAAGAAAAAATAAACAAATGGGACTGTATCAAACTAAAAAGTTTCTGCACAGCAAAGGAAACAATAGAGTGAAAAGACAACATACAGAGTGGGAGAAAATTTTTGCTAACTATGCATCTGACAGGGGATTAATATCCAGAATATACATAGAACTTAGCCATTATACAGTAAAAAAACAAATGACCCAATTAAAAATGGGCAAAGGAGCTGAATAGATATTTTTCAAAGGAAGACATACAAATAGCCAACAGATAACAAGAAAAAATGGTCACCATCACCAGTCATCAGGGAAATGCAAATTAAAGCCACATTGAGATACCACCTAACCCCAGTTAGACTGGCTGTAATAAAAAAGATGGTGAATAACAAATGCTGGCGAGGGCGTGGAGAGAAGGGAACACTCCTGCACTGTTGGTGGGACTGTAAATTAGTACAACCACTATGGAAAACAGTATGGAGGTTTCTCAAACAACTACAGATAGATCTTCCATATGATCCAGCAATCCCTCTTCTGAGTATATACCCAGAGGAATGGAAATCATTACGTTGAAGAGATACCTGCACTCCCATGTTCAACGCAGCTCTGTTTACAATAGCCAAGATATGGAACCAACCTAAATGTCCATCATTGGATGACTGGATAAGGTAACTGTGGTTTATACACACTATGGAATGCTACTCTGCCATAAAAAAGAATGAAATACTCCCATTTGCAACAACATGGATGAACCTGCAGAGACTTATTTTGAGTGAAATAAGCAAAGCACAGAGAATACCACATGTGCTCACTCATATGTGGGAGCTAAGAGAGAAAGGAAGGCAAGAAAGAAAGACCCCAGTAGTGAGGTGGTCTTACAGAGGGAGGGAACATTCCTAAGCCTGCAAAGCAGAGTGGGGGGGAGAGAGCAGGAGGGGGAGGGTGGTAGGGGGATAATTGGGTGGGGAACACGGGGTACAAAAGTAATTTCTGGTAATGGGTATGCCCGCAGTATGAACCTGGCCCTCATATCATGGGCACGAGGGGTGACAATTAGCTTTGTATCTCATGAATATTCTTAATAAATATAAATAAATAAATAAATGCTTATTAATTAACCAATGAATGAAACGTTCTTCTCATAGAGTTTGGCAAATAACTTGATGAAATATTCACAGATGATTCCAAGAGTATTTGACCGTGTACATACCGTTTTAGAGAGTTGGAATCTGAGAAAGCGGTATTATCAGATATAGTGAAAGAGCTTGTCCAGAAGGGCACATCAGGATAGATGTAAGAAAGAATGACATTCCCAGGAAGATGCTCCTGAATCAGAGCTAGCAGACTGGGGCATTGCCTACCCCCACGGTACCTGCCTCACCTTCTCCCTGGCACTTTAAATCCCTTTGTGAGGAGGTCGGTCATAATTCTCAACAAGACTGAAGATTTTAAATGCAACTGGCCACTGGAGAAAAAAGGTTTTGGCTTAAGTTTGCTCTGAGAAGAAAGTGGTTGGGATCTGCCTCTCCCGAAAACACACTGACAGCACATCGGACATTGGAGGGGGTGGGGAGGGGTCAAGGTGGGGGTAAAGGAACGTTGTAGGAACGAAGGGATGCTGAGCTCCCATCAAATGTAAGTGTTTGCATAGAGTCTCCTTGTGTCCTGATGTCTTTTTTCCTCTCATATTTTGGACTATTCCCCTATCCTCCTCTTAGATTCTGTTTTTGCTCCAAGAGAAGCGTAGATCTGCTCAGAAATAAACAAATTCCTGACTTGTCTGCTGGGATGAAAGGACCGGTGTTAGTTACACTGCCCCATGCCTGAATGAACACACCAGGCGTAGACTCCGGATGCTTTCTTTCCCCGGGGGGGATGCTCTCAAATTTATGCCTCTTAACAGTATTAAGACTACCCGGTTCCTCAGCTTTCCCTAATCATTTCCACATAACTTTCCCTTGA
>NW_007734207.1:84784-85898 GCF_000696425.1 Galeopterus variegatus | reverse complement strand
TGGGTCTGTGAGCCTTTTAGGAAAATGTAACCTGGACTTAATACATAGTCATCATCTTCCTACAGGGATTATATTCCTGGGGGTTTTCACAGTGCTAACAGCTTGCCGGTCACAGAGTAAATTTCCCAGGGACCTGGCAGGGATTTGCAGTAACATCACAGAGCAGAGAACTTTGTGCAATGCTGCAAATTCTCAGGGTGGAATAAAAGAGAAGCTCTGATTGGGAAGGATGTTATGACATCCATGGATAGCTTAAGATCGCTACTTGGTTTCCTCTGTAGGGAAAGTAACAGTAATGAACTTGACTTGTCTCATTGTCTCCTAGATGAGTGTTTGTACTGGCTCCAATGTCATTTTCTACCTACATGTGTTTCTTCTCCAAACATCCATCATGGTTACAGCTCTCTCTTGGGTGACAGGGTAAAACGTGAATATGGCAAAGTCTCTACCTGTTAGGAGGAAAGACAGAAATATAAACAAAATAATTATGATTTTGTTTAAGCACAATAATAGAGCTATGATCGGGGTGTGAGCTGGTCCACTCTGACCACTGGAGATCTGGAGAAGACTGTCTCTTTTCTCTTCTCCAGTTTCATACACACAGACCCCCGAAGTCCTTCCTTCTACAGAGCCTCAAACAAGTTCTTCCCCTGATTTCACATCACGGAGTCCCACCCCGTCCTCTGTGGTTTGGGAGCCAGCTGACACTCAGGCCTTCAGGAATTCTGGGCCCATTAAGGTGAGTTTTTCACCTGGATTCAAAAGAATATACCAGGAAAGGACAGAATGTGAGTCAGTCCTCTTGTAGATCACAAAAGGCTTCACACAGAATAACGATCAATCTAAATCTTGAAGAATCAGTAAGAGCTTTACAAATGTCAAATGTTGTGCCTGAGAAGCATGGATCCCTGTCCTCCACCCTTCCACAGACCCACAGAATAATTACTTAATACTCTGGTTTCTCAGCCACAGATAAAGCTTCCCTTCCCTGAGCACCTGGTTACCATTTAATTTGACATCTCCTGAGTGTTACTATGGGAATAGTAAGAGGTTGTGTGTGTGTGTGTGTGTGTGTGTGTGTGTGTGTGTGTTTAAAGAAAAGGGACAGAATTCT
>NW_007734207.1:80904-83650 GCF_000696425.1 Galeopterus variegatus | reverse complement strand
CGGCCACGTTTCTGTTTTTTTTCGGCCACGTTTCTGTTTTTTTTCCTTTCCTGGTGGTCTTAAGGGTTAAGATGGTGAGGACTGAAATAGACAGACCAGATGCAGGGTACTGCATGCGATGTCTACCTGCTTCCAATGGTCTAACCCATGACCTACACTCCACCTGCAACTCTGAGCACATCCCTCAGGGACACCTCAGGTCCAGTAGGACCTCTACGCTGATGACCCTGTCCACGCCCCAAGAATCCAGCAGGACTGTTAGCTTCATTGCTGTCTCTTGGGATGATCAAAGGTGATGGGGGGAGGGGTGGAAGAGAGAGACATTGTAAAGATCTTTCTGTTTCTTCTGCGTAGCATAATGTCTGTTCCTCTCCTCCAGAGAGTGGTAATCAGAGAGATCATCACTGCTCAAGTTAACAGCATTCACTGAGCTCCCAACAAAGAGGTTAAGAGTTTCAACTGAGAAGTCAGGCAGACTGGGTTTGAATCACAGCTCTTCTGCAGCTTGCCAGACACATGACCTGGCCAACATGCGCAGCCTGTGCCTCGGTTTCTCATCTGAGAAAGCAACACTGTAGAATAAGAAAATTAATGCACCTCAAGCATATAGTGCAATAAACGCACCATAACCAATAGCATTAATGTGACACATTAAGAAATACAAAATAATCCACAAATACTTCTTTCCTATTGAGGATAGGTCATGTTTTTCCTATTGAGGATAGGTTACATACAAAACAGAAGATTATTTTCCTATAGAAAACAAAATATTTAGCCCAGCTAATTTTTTTTAATTGATTATACATATTCACAGGGCAAGAGCTGACCATCAGCTCCTGTGCCCAAGATGTGTGAGCAAATCAATGCTATCAGCATGCCCACCACCTCAAATTGCAATTATTCCCTGTGTCCCCCACCCAACCTCTCCCCAAAGCTCTCCCCTGCCACCAGCCCCAGAAACCTGAGGTCCATTCTCCCCTGCAAGTTCAACACAGCACTGTGGCCTTTCTTTCCTTCTTTTTCTCTTAGCTCCCACTTATAAGTGAGGACATGTGGTATTTTTCCTTCTCTACTAGGTTTATTTCGCTTACCATAATTTTCTCCAAACTCATCCATGTTTCTGCGAATGACAGAATTTCATTCTTTTTTTTTTATGGCTGAGTAGTATTCCATTGTGAATATATACCACATCTCCTTATCCAGTCATCTGCCGATGGACATTTAGGTTGGCTCAGCTACTTTTAACTTTAGTGGTTCTAATTGGAAAAATAAAATCATAAAGCTTTATTCAAAAAGTAAATGGGAAAAAATCAGAGATTTTGTACAATTTAGTATAAAGAGAAAATAAAATGGAAGAAAAAGGAAACTGGTGATGGCGTGGACAAAGAAACAGAGAGATTTGGAGAAGGTGGTGAGGAAATAGAGAGAAAGGAGATGCAGAAATGGAGAAACGAGAGATGCATTAGGCGTTGAAGGGAATGTTAGCTGGAGGTCATGCCCTCCAATTCCTGTGTGTTTTGAGCTCCTGAATATTATCACGCAGTCGTTCTGCCTTTTCAGATATTCATTTGCTCATTAGCAGTTGCTCCTGATGCTTAATTACATTTGAGATCATGATGGGACATGAAAGTAGACAGCCACCTGTTGGAAATGCCGAACAAGAAGTGAAATTGGAACTGGGAAGAGAGGATAGGAAGTAATAAACATACAGGGAAAAGTAAAAATGCAAAAGACAAACTCCTGTAAAGGAGAAAGGAAAAAAAGGGTCAGGAACTGAACTTTGGAGATCGGATGTAATTGGGCACAAGGAAAAAAAGGGTGGCCTGGACAGGCAATGCCAAGAAAGTCAAGGCAGAAAAGAATTTTAGGAAAGGGGAGGTGGTTGTCAGTGTCAAATATTGTCAATGTCAGGTAGGATGAGGGCCACACACACTTGAATCCGTCTTGAGTAAGATCTTCTTCTAATAGTGAGATGATCTTTCTGGAGGGCAATTTGGCAATATGTTTTCAGCGTCTTTAAAATGTGTATGTCTTTTGACCCAGCACTTCTACTTCCAGCAATTTATCTTTAGAAAATAGTCATAGATTTGATTTAGAAAAGTAAAACGTGATCATTGTAAAAATAGTTAAATAGTTTTTATAACAGCAAAATATAACAAACATCTTAAGTGAACACAAGGGAGTTGGTTAAACAAACAACGGATGGTCAAGTACTATCCATATGCTGGAAAAGTCATGTTTTTAAGTAAAGTTTAAAAGATAGAAATACAATCAAAACATTCATGGAAAAATAGGATTGAAAGGTAATACCAATCTTTCCAGGAACTTTTTGAAATGCCCTCTAACATTCCTACAGAAAATATACACACCCAAAGTGTACTGTTCTATGAATTTTTACAAAGTGAGCACACCTGTGTAACGACCACCCAGGTCAAGAAATAGAACCTTACCAGCGTCCCGGGTCTCATTCATGAGACCTCTTGAGCTGGATTTGAATCACAGCTCTTCTGCAGCTTGCCAGGCACATGATATGGCCATCATGGGCAGCCTGTGCCTCAGTTTCTCATCTGAGAAAGCAAGGAGGAATACTATTCCTCCAGAGGAAATCAGTATTTTGTCTTCTATCTCACAGATTAGTTTTGCATATTTTAGGACTTTATATACATGGGAATAGTCCAGGATGTATTTTTTTTTTTTTTGTCATTTTCCGTGTCCGGCAACAGATCGCAACCCTCAGTGTCGCCCC
>NW_007734207.1:79581-80688 GCF_000696425.1 Galeopterus variegatus | reverse complement strand
GGGAGCGCCACCACGCTTCCCAAGCAGCGCACTATAGCAGTGCGCCACCGGGCCGGCCCTAGGATGTATTTTACTGTGTCTTATTTTGCTCAGAGAAACTACATCTATGAGCTTTTTTAATGTTTCAATGTGTCAAACAGTTCATTCATTTTCATTGCTGTATTTACTCCATTATATGAATATATAATTTTCTCCATCATATCATTTTATCGTTGATGGGCATTTAGGTTGTTTCCAGTTTTTAAATGATTGCAAATAATGCTGCTACAAACATTCTCATACGTGTTCTTTGTGCCTGTATGTATTTCTTTCTGCTGGTATGTACCTAGGAATAAAATTGCTGGGCCATAGGATATGTGTATGTTGAGCTTTAGGTGATAGTGCCAAATTAGCTCAAGCTAGACTTCCTGAAGCGGGTATGAGAAATCCAGTTGTGTTATATCTCGTCAACACTTGGTATCATCAGCTTTTTAAATCATGGCAATTCTGGTGTATGTATGGTGGTATCTCGTATGATTTTATTTTTCATTTCTTCATGACTAATGAGGTCAAGCAATTTCTCTATATTTATCGGTCATTTTTTGGTAAAGTACCTGTGCAGGACTTTTGCCCATTTATATTAGGTTGTCTCTCTTATCTTACTGAATTGTAAATTCTGTATATATTCTGGGAATGACTATTTTATCATATGTGTGCATGCATGTGTGTGTGTGTGTGTGTGTATGTATGCAGCAAATGTCTCCTGCCTTTTAATGTTCTTCATTGTGTGTCTTGATAAACAGAAGTTCTTAATTTTAGTAAAGTCCAATTTCTCAATATTTGTTATGATGNTGTATGCAGCAAATGTCTCCTGCCTTTTAATGTTCTTCATTGTGTGTCTTGATAAACAGAAGTTCTTAATTTTAGTAAAGTCCAATTTCTCAATATTTGTTATGATGAATGTACTTTTCCTGTTTAATATTTGCCTACTCCAAGGTCATCAGGATTTTTAAAATATTATTTTCTAGAAGCTTTGTTTTATCTTACATATTTATATCTGCAATCATCCTGTAATTGAAATTTGTAAGTAATGTAAAGTAGGGACCAAGAATCATTAAAAAAAAAAAA
>NW_007734207.1:76917-78355 GCF_000696425.1 Galeopterus variegatus | reverse complement strand
TAATTTTACCTTACCAGAACGTCATCTCAGTGAAATCATACAACATGCAGCCTTTTGCATATGGCTTTTTTTCACTTAGCATAATGCTTTTGAGGACTTATTCATGTTATTACAGGTATCAGTTTGTTCCTTTTTATTGCATGGGTTTGCTTATTTTATCACCAGTGAATAGACCTTTGGGTTGTTTCAAGTTTGGGGCTATTTTGGATAAAAATGTTATAAATATTTGTGTACAGATGCCTGTGTGGATGTGAGTTTTTCTCTCTCTTGGGTAATTACATAGGAGTGGAATTGCTGGGCAGATGGTAGGTGTATGTTTAAGCTTCTAAGAAATTACCAAATTAGTTTTCAAAGTGGCTATACCATTTTGTATTTACCCCATTTGCAACTTTGTATTTTTTTCCATTCTTGGAAACTTTTAGTATCTCTTTATGGATTTAATTTACCTAAGTAATAGATACAAAGCATCTTTACACGTGTTTATTTACCATCTGTGTATCTTCTTTATTAAAATATCTGTTCGATATTTTGACCATTTTTGATTGGGCTGTTTGACTTAGTATTAAGTTATAAGATTTCTTTATATATTTCCAATATATATCTTTTATCATATATGTATATTTCAAATATTTCCCCCAAGTCTGTGGTTTGTCTTTTTATTTTTTTAGTATTATCTTTCAAAGATACTTTTCCTTTATCATCTGTGCTTTTTGTCTTACTTAATAAATCTTTGTCTAACTCAAGGTCACAAAGATTTTATCCTATGATTTTTAATAGACATCTCATAATTGTAAGCTTTATATTTGGGCTATTAGGTCTACAATTCATTTTGAGTTTATTTTTCTATATGGTGTGAGGAAATGATAATGGTGGATTTAATTCTGGGCTCTGTGTTCTGTTCCACTGATATTATACATCTATCCTTAGGCTCAGTGTCTTAATTATCATAGATTTATAAAAAGTCTTTAATTCAGATAATGCAATTTTTCCACCTCTGTAGATGAATAGACTATCTATTAATAAATTAATAGATTATCAGTTTTCAAATATTTGCAGATTTTTTGTTATCTGATTATTATTGATTTCCTGTTTAATTAAACTATGGGCAAATGAAACTTGATAATAGCACAATGTATGCTATATTTTGGTAAATATTTCACGTACACTTACAAAAAGCATCTTATTTTGTTGTTGGGTGCAGTGTTTTGTGCATGTGTGCATGTATGTGAATTATTCCACTAAAAATATCATGTTCACATCTTCTCTGTACTTACTGTTATTTTGTCTGCTTGCCTTGTCAGTTACCGGGAGTGGTGCATTAAAATCTCTCACTATAATTGTGAATTTGTTTATTTCACCTTTTACCTATATGAAATTTCATTTATGTGTTTTGAGGCAATCTTATAAGATATATAAAATATAGTACCATATCTTCCTA
>NW_007734207.1:72810-75868 GCF_000696425.1 Galeopterus variegatus | reverse complement strand
TTTTTCACTTAGCATTTGTATAGTATATCCGTCTCCATGCATTTACTTTAAATTTCTCTGTGTCTTAAAGGCATGTTTCTTGTAAGCAGCTTAGAGTTTTCTTTTCTTTTCTTATTCAGTCTGATAGGATTCTACTTGGCGTGAGTAGTCTGTTTACATTTCATAATTACTGATATAGTTGTATTTATATGTACCATTTCACTATTTGTTTTCTATCAGATTGGCCTGTTTTCCTTTTCCATCCTTTTTTTTTTTTTTTTGGACTTTTTTGTGGGTTAATAATTTTTTAAAATTATCATCCGTTTTCTTTTAATAGTTACCCTAAAATTAAAATATGCATCCTTGTGTTAATTTAACCTACTATAAATTAGTACTTTTATCATTTTCCAGGCAACGTAAAATCCTTATTCTGGGGCTGGCCCGGTGGTGCACTGCTACAGTGCGCTGCTTGGGAGTGTGGTGGCGCTCCCGCCGAGGGTTCGGATCCCACATACAGACCGGTTCCTGCTCACTGGCTGAGCGAGGTGTGGGCGCAACACCGAGGGTTGCGATCTCGTTGCCAGTCCCGGTCCAGTACGGGCGTGACACTGAGGGTTGCGATGCATTGCCGGACACGAAAAAAGACAAAAAGGAAAAAAAAAATCCTTATTCTTTTTAACTTTATTTATACTCCTTTCTCTTTTTATTATTTTTTCATTATTTTAATTCTACATACATTTAGAATCTTATAGAACATTACTATTATTCCTTTTTACAGTCAGTAGCTATTTTATACTTACCCACATTTTTACCATATCCATGGCCTTTATTCCTTTCTGAATTTCTGTGTTTCAATCTAGGATTAACTTTTCTGTTCGCCTGAACCTCACTCTAGTATTTCTCTAAATACAGGTTCACTCACAACACATTTTCTTAGTTTTTGTTTGTCTGAAAATATCTTCATTTCACCTTAATTTATCCAGGTTATTTTCTCTGGATATCAAATTCTAAGAAGGCAGTGTCTTTCCTTCAATTTGTTAAAGATATTGGTCCATTTTCTTGATTTCATTTTTTTTTTTTTGAGAATTCAGGTTCAATATTATTACTGTTCTTTGTATAAATGTGTGTTTTTTTTATGGCTGATTTTTAATTTTTTTTTGGTTGTTGTTGTTTGTTTTTGTTTCAGCAGGGTTACTATAAGGTGCCCTGGTCTTGTTTTCTTTATATTTATGCTACTTGATTTCTACTTTATATTTATGCTACTTGGTGTTTCCAGTGCTTCTTAAATATGTGGTTTAAAGTCTTTAATTAATTTTTAAAGCATTCTTGGCCATTATCTCTTGGAATATTGCTTCACCCATTCCCCTACTCACANACAGATGCCTCAAGGGAAAATACAGGAAAAAACCTTGATCTTATAACAATGCCTTTCCTTTCTTGCTGGGATACTGGCCCCTCAAGGCTTGGCTGCTTTGGTGGTTCTCTAATGCCTGCATATAGATGTATTTCTCATACTTTAATCAGCATTTATAATTGTTTTCTGCAAAAGGTTGATTTGATAAAACCTACTGCCTGATGAGGTTTCTAAAAACCCATGTTTTCAAATATTTTATCATATAAAAATGTGCTGCCAGTGTAATATTAAATTTAAAATCATATTAAACAATATAGCCACAATTTTCTTTTCTAAATAAATAAAACAAATTATATGGGCATGATACATATATAATGCATACAAAATTGGTATTATACACATGCACGCACATATGAAAGAAATACACCATAGTGGTTGATTCCAGGTAATGAGATTACACTTAGTTTTTCAATAGTTTTTGATATTTTTCAACTTTTCTGCAATGCTTTAATTTAGCTGTAGGAAAAGGACCTATTATTTAAAAAATAAATGCTTTAGTAAGGCACCCGTAAGAGCCTCAGGGAAAGTTAAGTTGTTAGACATTTTTACTTTCAGAAGGCCTGGGGCCAGAGAGGGTTTAGTTTGGACTGGGCTAAAGACAATTGGCTGGCTCCCAGGGGAGAGGTCCGGTTTCAGTGTCTTATGCCATTGGCACAGGAGCAGACTGTATGTGTAAGCAGTGTGGAAAGAAGACCAGGATCATGTTGGCCTTTTCAGCAACTTTGGTGTGAGCTTTGGGAGTCAGATGAGATGGAACTTCCTCTAATTGTTCTGTATTGAGCAGTGCTGTCACTTTGGCTTCTCTTGTCTGGAGCACAGACCCTGGCATTGTTTTTCCTTCTGTAAATGCACTTCTTTCTCAGGATGGGCCACTGTAATTGAGGAAATAACTATAGTTTAATCTGTAAATTCTTTTCCCTTTACTAGGGGAAAGGGGAAAAATTACTACAATGTCTGAAGCATGGGAACTTTTGGGAATTGTCCAACATCTCAAAAGTATTCACCTCATTAAAATTATTCTCATCTCAAAGTATTTCTCCAGTCGAGTAGTGTCTCGTGGCTTCCTTATTCTGATGCTCCGTCACTTCGTTATCCTAAATTAAATTGGTGCTAATATTGTCGAATTACTCAGTCTCTTCTACACAGCTAAATTTGACTGATCTTGGGTGGCACACGGAGTATAGCATGGCAGAGTGGTTAAGTTTCCAGGGAAGTCCTGCGCCAGACAGCCTGTGTTCAAACACCAGTGCAGGAGTTTATTCGTTAAAAAACATTTTTTAGTTTCTATGATGAGTTGGACTCTGTTTTGGGAAGTGAAGGATATATGGCTCAGTTAGAGCAATTGCAAGAGGAATTTACATTTGACTAATCATTTGCAGTTTGTAATTTCACATACGTTATATCCTTTGATTCTCAGAACTTAGTGAAGTTGTCAGTGCAGGTCTTATTACATCAATTTTTCATAAAGAAGAAGCAGATACAGGTTAATTTTAGAAGTTTTAACAACATCTAATTTGCCTTCCTAATTCTATAGATAATATAACTGAATTTCAGTAACATTCTCTTAGTCACAAAGTTAACAGTATTGATGGAAGTAGATACGTATATTAATTGTTTTCACTTAAAATATACCCTTATGCTCTCTCTCTCTCTCTCTCTCTCTCT
>NW_007734207.1:68335-72244 GCF_000696425.1 Galeopterus variegatus | reverse complement strand
CTCTCTCTCTCTCTCTCTCTCTCTCTTTCAGCATTATATAAATAGAAAGTTTCTAAAACTAACATAATCAAATTCATTTTAATTTTGACTTCGAATTTGAATAATCAAATTCTTTTAAACTTGATTTGGATTTAGAGGGGAAAAATGCCTGGGAGGTCAAATATTTAGCTTTACCCTTCCACTCTCTCTTGCTTCATTTTATCTAAATCAGAAGCCCTGGTCACTAGCTCAGTGCCCTTTCTACCGTACAGCTCAGTTTATAGGAATACTTCATCTGAAGACTTTTCTAAAAAATAAATTTTGTTGTGTATATTTGAGGTTTGCAACTTTATGTTGTGGGATATATATAGCAAAATGGTTACAGTAATGAAGCAGATTAACATATCTATCATCTCATGCAGTTATTTTTTGTGTGACAAAGCAGCTAGAATCTACTTAAACCTAATAAAAATATAATTGTATTAACAATAATCCTTACATTGTACATTAGATCTCTAGACTCGTCCATCCCACAAATCTCCTGCTTTGTCTCCTTTGACCCACATCTTCCCATTTTCTTCCCACACACGTTAGTGGTTACCACTGTTTTATTTTCTGTCTCTGTCTATTTGACTTATTTTAAGACTTTCTGGATAAGTGAGATCATGCAATACTTTTCTTTCTGTGTCTGGCTTATTTCACTTAGCATAATGTCTTCTAGGTCCACTCACATTGTGGCAAGTGGCAGGATGTCCTGTCTTTTTAAGACAATATTCTATTCTCTCTATATATACATATATATTTATATACACACACACATATATGCACATATATATATATATATATATATATATAATCACATTTTCTTTATTCATTCATCTGTCCACAGACAGGTTGTTTCCATATCTTGGCTGTTGGGAATAATGTTGCAATAAACCTGGGGGTGAAGATATCTTTTCGAGGTGGTGATTTCATCTGCTTTGGGTATATTTCCCAGAAGAGGGATTGCTGTAGTTCTATTTTTATTTTCTTCAGGAACCTCCATGCTGTTTTCCATAATGGCTCTACCAATCTACATTCCTACAAAGTGTCCTGGGGTTCCGTTTTCTCCACATTCTTGCTTACATTTGTTGTCCCTTTTCTTTTTGATAACAGCCATCCTAATGAGTGTGAGGTGATTGAAGGTCTTTATTGACTGCAACAAGAAATACTACCTATTTTTGACAATAACCCCAGGGAGAGATTAGAAAAGGAATTCCAAGTCCCTCCTGAAACAGCAAAACTTTAAGATTCCTCATTTTTATCAAGTTAAAATTGAGCTAGGTGCACGTTTCAAAGAGATGTCTTCACCTTACTTTTCAGATGTCAGTTATTTATGGGAATATGTATTTGTGCATTATTGGAAGAATAATGGTAAGCAGGTAAGATTATGCTGTTTTCACAAAAGCAAATGCTAAAACAGTAAGCTTGATGGTTAATTTCAGGTTGGCAAATTTCCATGAGGAGAGCTGTCATAAGATCATGTCACCTTTGATGGAATTTTAGAGCTCAAATGTTGTTTTCACCCAGAATCTATTCATTTCATTTCTGAGCTGCAGTGCTGGGTATATGAGTAAAAGGGATACGGTTAATTAGATGACTGTTTTTGTCAAGAAGTGTCAGGGGAAAACACCAACTGAGAAATTAATTTTCAATCTTGGTTGAGGTTCATTTAAAAGGAACTTTTAAATAATGTTTGTTAATAAATACTGCTTTTGTTGTTATCACATGTGTTCTAACACTACTTAATTTCCAATTTCAAGTGGTTAAAAACTAAAGGGAAAAAGTTCTAAGGAATAGAGAAAAGTGAGAAAAAAAGCTTTTGAATAAAATTTGAAAAAGATGGGAAATCAGGAGATGATAAGTTGTTCTGAGTGTAGGAAACCATCCATGATTAGATGCTCAAGACCTTCAGATTGGGATTCTTGTCAATAGCATTTTGAAGGAATACAGAGAAGTTCATACCAAGAACATTCACTAGTACATCTGTAATTCAGGGGAAGGTCATCCTTCTCCTTAGGTGTGCATACCTGTGTGCATTTACACATGCAGTGTATATGTGATACACGTCAGAATTAGCATTTATTATGTCCTCACTACGCATCAGGATCTGTGTTAACCTCTGTATATGTGTTTTTCTTGTAAGTTCTCATAAGTACTCTATGGTATAGGTACTTTTATTATCTTCATTTTACAGAAGAGTTAAGCAGTTAAGAAATAAGGCCAAGGTGACACTGCTAGTAAGCGGCAAAACTTGGAGTGTGTGCACATGTGTGTGTGCACATGTGCATAAACATATATAAGAGGGGTCCTCAAAAAGTTCATGGAAAACGCATATTAGAAGGAACTATGAATGGGTTGCAAAAAAATATTTTGGCATAAAAATAAACTCATACTAACTTGTTATAACATTGCCTGAAAAGGCTCTAGTTTGAGGCACTAATGAGGGAGAAGTCATCAGTTTGAAAAGAGCCCCTACCAGAGCAACATGAATTCTGCTAAATTGAAGCAAGAACAAACATCAAATTTATGGTGAAGTTTGGGTAGAAGAATGGTGAAATTATTGATGCTTTACAAAAAGGTTATGGGGACAATGCCCCAAAGAAATCAGTGTTTAAAAATGGATAACTTGTTTTAAGAAGGAATGAGACAATGTCAAAGGTGAAGCCTGCAGTGGCAGAGCATTCATATACATTTGTGAGGAAAAAATAAATCTTGTTCGTGCTCTACTTGAAGAGGACCAACAATTAACAGCAGAGACAATAGCCAGCAACAGGGACAAATTAACAGCAGAGACAATAGCCAACAACAGGGACTTTGGTTCAGCTTACACAATTCTGACTGAAAAATTACAGTTGAGCAAATGTTCTCCTTGATGGGTGTCAAAACTGTTGTGTCCAGATCAGCTACAGACAAGAACATAGATTTCAATGGAAATTTTATTTATTTTTGTTTTTATTTTTAAAAAAGATGACTGGCAAGCGGATCTTAACCCTTAACTTGGTGTTGTCAGCACCACGCTCTCCCAAGTGAGCCAACTGGACATCCCTATATAGGGATCTGAACCCATAGCCTTGGTGTTATCAGCACCACACTCTCCCAAGTGAGCTATGGGCTGGCCCTCAATGGAAATTTTAAACAAGTGGGATCAAGATCCTGAAGTATTTCTTTGAAGAATTGCAACAGAAGATAAAACATGGCTTTACCATTACAATCCTGAAGACAAAGCACAATCAAAGCCTTGGTTACCAAGAGGTGAAAGTGGCCCAGTCAAAGCAAAGGTCATGGCAATGGTTTTGGGGGATGCTCAAAGCATTTTGCTTGTTGTCTTTCTGGAGGGCCAAAGAATTGAAGCATCTGCTTATTATTAGAGTGTTTTGAGAAAATTAACCAAAACTTTGGCAGAAAAGTGCCTGGGAAGCTTCATCAGAGAGTCCTCCTCCAGGACAATAATTCTCCTGCTCATTGCTCTCATCAACCAAGAGCAATTTTGCAGGAATTTTGATGGGAAATCATTAGGCATCCAACTTATAGTTCTGATTTGGCTCCTTCTGACTTCTTTTTGTTTTCTAGTATTAAAAAATCTTTAAAGGGCACCAGCTTTTCTTCAGTTAATAATGTAAACAAGACTGCATTGACATGGTTAAACTCCCAGGACCCTCAGTTCTTTACAGATGGACTAGATGACTGGTATCATAGCATACAAAACTGTCTTGAATTTGATAAGCTTATGTTGAAAAATAAACTTCATATTTTTAATTTTTATCTTTTAATTCCATTTTCCACAAACTTTTTGAAGTCTCCTCATATTTCCAACATTTTGGCCTGTTAATTCCTTAACACTGTATCAGATTGGGAGAATCCATCTTGGAAGTTCTCAAAGGGAGTTAG
>NW_007734207.1:64769-67753 GCF_000696425.1 Galeopterus variegatus | reverse complement strand
TATTTTTAATTTTTATCTTTTAATTCCATTTTCCACAAACTTTTTGAAGTCTCCTCATATTTCCAACATTTTGGCCTGTTAATTCCTTAACACTGTATCAGATTGGGAGAATCCATCTTGGAAGTTCTCAAAGGGAGTTAGATATGAAAAATGAGGATTTCAGGGCAAGCAAAAAAAAAAAAAAATGGCAAGGAGCAGCTGATCATATCAAGAAGGATTTACATATCAATGTCTAAGCAGAGGGTTAACATTTGATTACAGGAGGAGAGAAACAGAGGGGAAAGGTGCAAATGTTTGACCTTCTAGACACTTTTTCATTAAATCAAAATCAGGTTAATCAAAAAGAATTTAATTATTCCTTTGAAAGGTTATTTCTATTTATAATGCTAAAAAGAGAACATATTATCAGAAAGCAATTAAGATCTAAATCTCATAAATACCTTAGAGATATTTCAGGGCTATCCTCAGTGATTTCCCACTTATCTCCAGGCATATCACAAAGGTCTCAAAACAAAACACATCTAAAACCCAAAAAGAAAATGTACATTTACCATATAGCAACTGTGATAAAGTTAAAAAAAAAGAAAGAAAAGAAAAAAGCAAAAAAAAATAAAGCCTCTATTTGAAGTCTAAGGACCCAGGATCAGTGACTGGATTCTCCACTAGACGGGAACATCCCTGCGTGACTGACACCTCCAGTGACACCATTTTTCCTACTGCTTCTTCCACCAGAGGCTGTTTTTCCTTTAATACCTCATATCAGCTTCCAATTTTTGGTCCCCCCTCTTACAAAACCCTCAGTTCCCTTGAGACTCTCCTTCTTGCTGGCATCTTCTGACTTCCTGGCCATTTCCCTGCATTTGAGGATGACTTTGCTCTTGGCTCACAGTGATCCTCTTTACCCTGACATCTGCCATCCATCGTGGTGAATTCAACACCCACATGAGAAGACCCAGCCTATTAGTCCCTTGATTTTCTCGCCTCCATCTACTTTTTTCTTTCCATTCTTACTCTCTTGGACTGTTCCATCATTGTCCAGTGCGTCCACTCAATGCAAAGCCTCCCATCCTTTGACCATCATCTCCTATACACCCAGCACTGTTTCTCTGTAATCCCCTCTTAAAAACTTCTTTCACCCCACTGAGTTCACTCATCCAATCCCTTCTCCTTCACTCCCCATCCATCTCTCTTTTCCTTTACTTTCCTCTTTATCCACTTACATCCCATTATCCACCATTATTACCATTCTCTCCATCGTACTTACCTGAGGGAAACCCTCTATTCGTGCTCTAACTTTCCTCTTTCTTGGTGCCCACACTGAGGGATCAAGCTGCTGAAGACACCGTGGTGGCTGAATTCACTTGAAATGTGCTGCCACACACTTCAGCAGCAAGTGACTTTGCCTGGAAATCATGCTGTTTACCTCAGTGGCTTGCTTTCCTATTTTCTGAAATGAATTTTTCATAAAACGCATACTCTCTCCTCAAAATTCCCATGCTCCTTCGCTCCCACACTTGCCCCAACTCCTTTCTGATGATCTTGCTTCCCACTTTACTTAAAAAAATAAAAAAAATAAAAGACATTAAAACTATCTTTCTACCTCCAAGTTTTAAAAGTATTCATATGCACATTCCTCTTTACGCATCTTTACACTTTGTACATCGTTACACCAATACTCTGATATTTTCTTTGCTCCTGATACTGTGGAAGATCAGTTCTTCTGCTTAGCTCTTCTGGAACCCATTCCTGTTTGCCTCCGAAGAGACTTTGATAGCTTCACCTCCTTTTTTATCTACTGTACCATTTTTTTTTCCTGCTGACCTTCTCAACAAAATTTCTGGAAGGAGCTGACTAGACTTTGAGTCTCCATTTCTTCACTTATTATTCATTCCTTAGCTCATTCTGGTCTGGTTTCTGTCTCCACCATTTACGTAAAAGTATGCCTTGGAAAGTTCTAAAGAGTCTCATGTTGCCAAATCCAGCAGACACCTTTCTGTCCTTATCTACCGCCCCCCCTTAGCAGTATTTTATACAGTTAAACATTTCCTTATTTTTGAAAAATTATCCTCTCTTGGCTTTGAGTCACCATGCTCTCTTAATTCCCTTCTTACATTTTTGGCTGATCCTTCTGTCTTTTATGCTGACTCCATCTCCTCTACCTGACCTCTAAGTGCTGGATTCCTTCATATCTCAATCCTGGATCCTTTTGACTACTATACTCTCTCTCTAAACTCAATGCCTTAGTAATCACTGATAGAATGCTAATTTGCAAATTGAAGTCCTGTCCTGAACTCCTCTCCAAAGCCCCAGACTCACATATCTAACTGCCTACACAATATCAGCATCTGGATATTTAGGAGGCACTCCAAACTTAATATTTCCAAAACAGAAGGACTGATTCTGCCCATAAATATGTATTCCCTCTTCCCCCACCTATTTTTCCCCATTACAGTAAATATCACTATCAGCCTCCCTCCAGCCTCCAGCAACCAGAATCACCCTTTTTTCCTCCCTTTTCCTCACCTCCTCATCACCTGTGACTATCTAACATTCTCTGCATCTTATGTATTTACCTTATTCATTGCAGAGGCATGCGTGTTCATTTTGTGCCTTGCTAGAACAGTGTCTGACATTATAACCATGCAATAAATAATTGAGTGTAAGTCCCATGTCTCTTTGCCTTCTCTTAAGTGTGTTATAGCCTGAAAGACTGTCATATTTGACCATGTTTGTACATTCAAGGCAAAGGGCCAGGTGACAAGCAACACATACAATAATATTTCTTTTAAATTTCAAAATTGTTCATCTCTTCATAGAATTTTTTCTCTTGTTTCTCTTTTTACAGGAGAAATGGAGCTAGGAGCTAACAAGGTTTTTAACAAAGGAAAAGGCCATAACAAAATAGCTTAGTTTTAGTTCAAAGACCTCTTTTTTTTTTTTTTGTCTTTTGTCTTTTTCCGTGTCCGGCAACGGATCGCAACCCT
>NW_007734207.1:62051-63842 GCF_000696425.1 Galeopterus variegatus | reverse complement strand
GAACCACACCCCTGACCACCATTATTAATCCATTCATTAGGGTACCAGTCCTACAATCTAATCACCCCTTCAAGGCTCCACCTTTCAATGACCATAATAGGATTTCCCACCCTCAACAGTTACTGTGGGGGTTTAAGCTACAGTGAGGTTGGGGAGGGGGGTGTATCCAATCTACAGTAGTCATATACCTAGTTAGTGGTACCACCCAGATGACAACCAGGTTTTCTGATGTTTAGACTACAATGCTAATATGTAGACTCATTCCTATGTACTGAACTGCAGGACTTGTCATATGTTTTCTCCTAGACACATCTAATCAGGTCGATTTGTACACAATGTGTTACCCTGTTGTCTCTCTTTAAATGACTATTGATTCTCAGAGTCCATTCCCAGAGGAAGAATCAATCTGCACGTGAAGTATTAGACATGTGCTAATGAATTTGGCTTCGTGGTAGAAACTCAAAAAAGGGGAGTTTCCAGGTTAACCACATGCTTCAGGTACTTGCCCAGGATTAATAAGCATGTTATCGAGGCCACGGAAATTTCTGGAAATGCAGACATTTGCTGACTGTTAGACATTTCCCTCTTGGGTTTGACTATGGCCCATGTATACCTTATCTAGAGAGTGAAATATTAATGTGTCCTTGATTAATCCTTTTGGATTCACTGTATATTTGTATCAGAATATTATTCAAAGGTCAGATTTTGAAAAAATGGGGGATTCTATGTTGGGGTTCAATTCCAAATTTATGAATCTGGAAACAGAATTTAAAGATACTGGTGATCTCTCTTGTCCTTTCAAGATGAGCCTTTAGAGTAGGAAGGATTGTTGAAAGTGTTTTTGTTGGGAGGAATCCAAGAGTCTATTGATTGGGTCTCACTTTTCATGTATTAGAATCTTTCCCTTAAAACCATAAGGAAGCAAATAAATGGAGATATAGCCAGAGCTTTCATCTTAATAAACATGGACAGAAGCAAAAATACGTTACTTAAAAACATGCTGACTGCACAGAAAGATAGTTTTATGGCTAAACTCTTTATGGAACATATTGACATTGGAGAATTAGAGGTGCTAGTTTACTAGGGTTTCCTAGCAGTAATCGATCATTTATATAGAAACTCTTGACTATGTGCTGATAGCTGGGTTTAGGAAAGGAATAGACGAGACATAAAAGAGGTGCTTGTTCTGCGGTGGTCAGAGAGTCCACAGAGGGTCAAGACCGCCTATCACGCTAGTGTGGAGAAATTCTTTTCCTGTGGATAATGCATGTCTCAGCATAAGCTTCACCTTTCCCAGAGAGAGGTTTCTGATGCTTTTAGACTAGATCCTTTTAGAAACTTGGGATGCCTGTAGAATTTTGCCTTCATGTCTTCAGATTATTTATCTTACTATGTTGAAATTATTTGTCTCCTTTTCTGACTCTCTTACTGAGGGCAAATATTGATTCTTATTTACTTTCTATTGTCTCTTCAGCATTGTATATAATAAAGATTCAAAAAATATTTGCGGATAGAATAAATGCCTAAGTAAGAGATGTATGTGTGTGTGTGTATACGTGCACATATATACATACACACGTATGTCAGGAACACATCATACCAAGAGAGGAATCCAATCAGTAGTTAGGAACAGGTGTGGGTTACGATTTGTAGTAATGAATACGCTGATAATAAATAAATATATATATATATATATATTTTTTGTCTTTTTCTGTGTCCGGCAACGGATGGCAACCCTCAGTGTCGCCCCCGTACCAGACCAGGACCGGCAACGGGATCGCAACCCTTGGT
>NW_007734207.1:59980-61319 GCF_000696425.1 Galeopterus variegatus | reverse complement strand
CTGTATGTGGGATCCAAACCCTCGGCAGGAGCGCCGCCGCGCTTCCCAAGCGGTGCACTATCGCAGTGCGCCACCGGGCCGGCCCCATAAATAAATATTTTTAAAAATGCAATCCAACTAAAAAAAAAAATTCAATGCCAAACTTCTGTCCCTGATCGTGCCAACTGTGTCATATCCTAGGAGTGTTAACTTTTACTCTTATTTTCTTTCTTATCTCTCCTGTTTTGAATCATCCACACAAACACCACAGACTCTCTTTTGAGTCTCCCCAGAAGCCTTTGCCGGGTCATCTGCTGGGTGTGTGTTGCCCCGAAGAGGATTTTATTCATCTCATCACCTCAGTGACTTCATCTCATTTGGAACCAATTTATAATGTTTACTCCATCCACACTACTTAGGTTTTCTTTGCTCTAATACCCACTTTCAGTAATTGCATTGCTCATCGGAAAGACAATCTGATCGCATAGAAAAATGCTGGAAGTAAAATATAATTGTCACCGTATTCCTTTTTGCCTCTCCGTGTTACTGAGCAGAGAGAGAAGACATCTCGAAATAAATGCCTAAGGTGATGCCTGCTAATAAATACCTGTTCTAGTAGCTTAACTGCCACCCTGGAGGATTTGAAAGAAACAGGATGCCTCTGATGGCTCTCTGTGTACACACCTGGTGGGTGCCCATCTCACCAGCAGGAGGTAGAAAATGAAGCGTTGGCAAGAGACTAGGTTTTGGATGAAAGGCATCATTGTACACAGCCCTGAGATAAAGCAGGAGAGGTCGGAGGAGGCAGACCGCACAGTGGTAACGTGCAAGAGTTGACGTGGATCTTACCTCCTGAGTTAAGAGAAATTCTTACCTCTTTGAGGGAAAAGAGTCAGTGTGATCAACCAATCAGAGCAGGATCCTCAGCCAGGGCAACACCACAGAGTGTATAATTAGCACATTCTTTCATCATTTTCTTATTGATCCTCTCTTCCTATTGGCTAAGCTTAATATAGTAACTCATGTGAGTTACATAAAACCATTAAAGACTATATTCTGCATTTTTTTTAATGTGATTTTTTGGAATATTTTATAATGAGATATGTCAACATTGGGAAGCTCTGTGTAACTATTTCTTGTTTTGTTTTGTTTTTGGTGGGTGGCCGGTGTGGGGATCTGAACCCTTGACCTTGGTCCTACAAAGCTGTGCTCTACCCAGTGGAACTAAGCAGCCAGCCCCTGGCTATTTTTTAAGGATCAGCATGTCAAGGGGGAAGAGCAGAGATGAAGATCTGCACATGTTCTGATTGGGCTCCTGCATCACAGCCGGGTCCCAGAGGAGCTGACAGTTGGGGATAAA
>NW_007734207.1:55428-59338 GCF_000696425.1 Galeopterus variegatus | reverse complement strand
TGTTCTGATTGGGCTCCTGCATCACAGCCGGGTCCCAGAGGAGCTGACAGTTGGGGATAAAGTCATCTCTCCCTTTTTATAACAATCTTGACCATGAAAGACAGAGGTAGGGAGCCTGAGCCCTGGTGTTACTTGGGAGCAGAATCTTGGGCAGTAAACTGGATTTACCTTCCCTCCAGTTTTCCTCTGTAATTATCTAAGGGCTTCAAGGAGATATAGCAGGCATAATATTCAGCAAAACTTTAGAAACTGAGGTATAATACAATTCAGGTGGGGCTGTTACCAAGATTGCATTTACTCAGCATTTAAGGTCTGAAATAAAGTCGATTGAGGCAAAACCCAATTTTTGTATGAGAGCCAACACATCTTGGCAATTAGGTGCAGAGGAACAAATAACTTTTTTTTTTTTTGCAAAAGTGGTAGCTCATTTATTAATGCATTGATTTAAGCCAAAATGTAAATAATTCTAAGCGTCTCTGGCTTGAGGTAAAGGAAACCTTTCTATTTTAAAATTTCCATTCATTCAGTAATGTTTTCCTTTGATTGCTCTCATTTGATGCTTACCCTTTGTTCATGAATCTGTGTCTTTTTGTTTTGTTTTAATGAGCAGAGCGTGGAGACTTTCCAGCAAGGACCAGAGCGCGTCTATAGAATTAGGCAGGTGTGTTGGAGAGATGAACACTCTGGCACTCAGCCTGAATCCACTGACGTTAACCTGGAACTTGGCCTCCCACACCAGGACCGTACCCACTTCTACTTTGCCCCTTGCAGGGAGCTACGAGGTTCATGCCAGAAAATGTCACTATTTGCCCAGCTAAGGCATTGATGGCAGTTGGACTGTTTCAGATTATGCATGATTGCTGTGGTCCAATGAGTATAAATTAGTGAGTGATATGACTTCAAGGTGCACCTGGAGCCCCCTTCTTTTTGGGGAACTCCTGAGCTTGGCATTTTTCTCTGAGGTGTAGTACATCCAGGTGGCAGCTTCTGAAGAACCTCATCCAGCACCTGAATCAGCTCCATTTGGGGCTCAAACTGCTTGGTGCTAAGGCCTTTCTGTCAGATGCTGAGATGAGACTGCTTAGCAGCTGTTGGCATAGGCCTTTCCAGGTCTGACCTGCTGGGCTTTGTGTGGAAGACAAGGAGAGAATTGGGCTTTCAGTAGCTCCAGGGAAAAAATTCTGCTTGCCTCAGGCTTGGGAGAAGATTTAGAGGCTATTTTAAGGGGTTCAACTGAGCCTGGAGAATCCAGGACCAAAATCGAATAGCTGGACCCACAGCTGTTATTTGTGAATAAGCTTTCACTCTCATAATTACCTCTCCCTCACACAGAGCTCTGAGAATATCCTAGATTTTATTTGAAAAGATGAAAGTGCTTTAGCAACCACAGGAGTGGGAAGCTTAACCCCACTGGTTAATGGATGCCATTACCACAAATTAATGGATGCAATTACCACTCAGCAAGGACACTGAGCACTGGCCCATTGGTACCCTCCAGCAATTGAATTATGAAACCGGATGACCAGTGCTACACAGGACTGGGTAAACAAAGGAATGATCTCAGGAAGTTTGGAGGAAGGGCCGTTAGTCCACGATGACCTTGAAGAAAGCTTTCCCAAAAGACATGACCTGTGAGCTACGGCTGGAAGAAGAGAGCCATGTGCAGGGGCTTATGGAGCAGAGGACTAAGGCTGTGCATGTGCTTGTGGCGTGAAAACTCAGACTTACATGACAAACCTAAGCTTGCCACATGCTAAGAGTGTGCCAAGACCTCCTTCCCTCAGCCCCTTACCTCTGGAGGCCGATGGCATGAGGGGTTGACAGTGTCTGAGGTATGCATTGGGCTTGCTTTAGGATAGTTATGCTGGGAAGGTGGGATCTCTTAAGTCTTGCAATTCCATCTTCTGCAACCTTGAATATTTCCACATCTCCGGCATCAATTCCATGCTGGGTAAATCTGGAGGATCTAAGGTAATATCTGGGGCTATTAGATGTGTCTGGTTTGGCTCCTTGGCTGGCCTGGTTGCAGAGGGCAGGGGGCATGGCTGAGGCCCATGGGGCACCCCCCACTGTGGCTCTGGAGCCTGGGGGTTTTCTGGTGGTGGCTTGGTCATCACCAGTCTGGATGTTGATGTTGGGGTTGTGGCTGAGGCTCTTGGGGTCCCCCCAGCTCAGGGGTCTGGGGGACTTCTGGTGGTGGTGTGGTCATCACTGGGCTCGATTAGGATGTCAGGGCATCATGGTTGAGGCCCTTGGGCCTCCCAACCCCAGCTCAGGAGCCCGGGGGTCTTCCAGCTCTTTTAGGTTTTGTAGGTGTTCTTTGGTGATGTTAGACCTTTACTGGTTAATTCAGAACTTTGTCTCTGATCTGTGGGGTTTTTTGTTTTTTCTCTCAGTTCTGTGTTGGATTACTCACTATTTCCACCACTTAAGCTCTGCACTGGAACTGATTTGTTGTTCTTTGCTTACTTCTAAAATGGGGGAACTTCCTGTGGGAACCAGCACTTGAGCTCTGTGTTTGAGCTAAATTGTTGCTTTGCTTCCGATTCTCTGGGGAAGGCTTTTTGTGCAGCTCAGGACTTAATCGTTGACCTTTTAAGCACTTCTAGGTCTTGTGAGGTCCAGTACACCTGGGTTGTGTGGAAACTCTGGTCTGGGGCTGAGTCTTTTCAGCAAACTGCACCCCCCACAGTTCTATATTATTGAACCGGTCTCCATTGAGTGGACCTGTGCTGATTGGAGGGCAGATCAGCTGTCCACGTTGTGCCCCAATATTTTCCCAGTGGGCCAGTCTCCCCTACCCCCCACACCAAACACTTCCCTTGGGGCAGATCATGTGCTGCTCCCTTGCGATGATTCACTGGCCTCCGAGTGCCTCCTTTGTTCAGTTGTCTGTGGACACTCTCTTATATGTGGGTCCATGGGAACCCTGTCAGTGGTTTTGCTGGCCTGGGAGCCACCAAGGCCCTCTTCTCCCTTGCAGATTCCAAGCAACTTCACACAAATGGCACAGCTGCAGCTTTTGCCAGCTCTTGGTCTGTGTGCTCACCAGGGCCAGCTTTGAAATGGCCAGGACTCTAAACTGTCGGAGCGGTCCTTTCTTTATCTGATCTTGGCTTCTCCCACCTTCATGAACTCCATAGGTCCCTCCTCCTCTTCCCCTGAGCTCTAGCGGTCCCAGCTTGACTGTCGTCACTTTAATAGCTGTGAATTGGTTGATTGTGGGAGAGAGTGACACTGGGGATGGTCTATTCTGCTATCTTGATTCTCTGCCAATCAGAACTGTACATTTAAAAATGGTTAAAATGGTTATATCTTACTATAATAAAAATGCATAAAAAAAGAGTACAATTCTTAGTATCTTTTACTGGATTGAGCATTGAGTGAAGAAGCTGTTCTAATACTAAAGTCTCCAAACTTTTGTGATCTCAAACCTCTAGTAGTTAAAAAATGTATGCATACATTTATTTCTAAATCATTTACACACACTATTCTACTGATATGTGATATACATTTTAAATCATTATTGCAAAGGATGAGATAAAGTAAAATATTTAAATATTTTATTTGTTACTAGTTTTATTTATCATTAATTACACTTCTAAGGACAACAATGTGATTTTGATTTGCGATAACATCTTGCTTTAAACATTTTGTTATGTAGCAATCTGAAGATATTATCACAAGTTCACTTTATTTGTAGGTCCCTCCTCCTCTTCCCCTGAGCTCTAGCGGTCCCAGCTTGACTGTCGTCACTTTAATAGCTGTGAACTGGTTGATTGTGGGAGAGAGTGACACTGGGGATGGTCTATTCTGCTATCTTGATTCTCTGCCAATCAGAACTGTACCTTTAAAAATGGTTAAAATGGTTATATCTTACTATAATAAAAATGCATAAAAAAAGAGTACA
>NW_007734207.1:51874-54597 GCF_000696425.1 Galeopterus variegatus | reverse complement strand
CAAGGAAAAAATTAACCTCATTTGTTTTATAACCAGTTTTTGTTAGGTGCCACAACACTAAACTTGTCATCACAAAATGGTTAAACATTTGAAATGTTCATCTTTTGGTAGGAGAAAAATGTGCAACTCATTATTGCCAGTGTCAATTCATATGTAAAATATTAGCAAGGCTTACTTTTATATAATTTTTGGATATTACCTAAGTATGCATTTTCTATTATTTCTTCCTGTGCCCTCATGAATCACGAGGGTTACACACCCTATTTAAGAGTCATTGCTCTGACAGTTGAGAACAGTGCAACCTTCCCTACCTGTTGGGAAGTCAGGACATTGCTACCGATAAGACAGCATGCAGTGGCTAGGTTTGGGTCCTGTCAAGTTTAATTTGTTGAGTAAAGTATGTCACAGAACACAATAGGTACCCAACCCTCCCCTCTCCAGCCTGTTTATCTCACCAGTCCCTGAACCACACAAACTCCAGGCTGCAATGAGGTCGTTTCCTTCTGATCCACCCTCACTCCCACCCAATGCCCTCCTGGCATTCTGTGCAGGTTCTCAAGATCTCAATGCTTTGGAAATAGGTCCCAGACTTTTATTTACTCTTAAAATTCATCACTAATTAAGAGCAGAAGTCATACAATTTTCTGACTCTGAGTTTCCTCATCTGTACAGGGCATTAAGTTATATTTTGAAGGTCTCTATCTTTTAGAATCTGAGTTCTCTGACTCTCCCTGACCTAAGATATATCAACTGGTAATTAACTTGAATGATTGCCTTAGCTCCCCTGTATTTGCAATATAAATATTTTTTATTGCATTGTAGGTTAACATAACTATTTGCTGAAAATATTTATCAGAGAGCATGGGGAATATGTGATCATTTTTCACTTTGTATTCTCAACTACTTTCATGCATTCTTAGATTTGGAACAGAATTAATCTACTTGTTTCTTGTGCAGCATGCCGTTTCAATAGATTCAAACCCATTATTATTGACCTTGCTTAGTGCTGATATGACATTTAATATTTACAAACTTGGCATGGCAATTATTTGAATGCATAGAATTATAACAGCTGTGAACATGAATTCTTCCTTAGGTTCTGGCAGGAAAAGAGTTTAATAGCAATAATAAGGAGGATCATAACAATGATGGTAATAACAATTTACCTTGTTGGCTTAGATTCATGCTCTGGAGTGGAGGTGGTGCATTCATTGTAGATACTATCATTTGTGTTGACAGAAAGGGAAGTTTGCTCCTGGGAAATATAACTAAAAATAAAAACCAAATATTTATTAGTTGTCTACTGCAAAACACTGCATTAGGTGCATGCAAATGTTTGTTAAATCAGCAAGTTAGGGTCTTGGAATACTCTAGACTAGTAGAGGTACAGTTTACCCATAGTATGAGTTTCAACTGACCTGAGGATTAGATAAACTTGAACTTTTGAATCTAATTTTCTAAATGGTCTTTCAAGATCATGACAATTCAGATTAGATCAGAAGGCCCCCTGTTGCTTTGAGTGGAATCATAAAAATCAGAAGATGATTTGGCTCCTTGGAAGTGCATGAACTGGATGTAAACATACTTCACCACCTTTGTTTCAACACTGAAATCTCTGCATCGAGGAGAACCTCTAGATCTCAGGCAAACTGGGATGACTAGTCACTCAGGTCTAGTTGGGTTTGGGGGAATAAGAGATGAACATGGGTTTTGTTGAACAGCTAGCTTGCAGCTTCTGCTAAACCAGTTTAGATTTCACAGTCCAGCATAACTCTTACCTCGCAAATACCTTCTGTTCTTTTCTTACCCATCCTCATGTTCACTTGGCAAAACCCCAGCCTTGGTTGAACCCAACAACTGCACACCTGTACCTGCTGGAGACCATCACATAACCTTTCTCACTCTAAACTACTCTAAATCTCAAATGGGTGTTATAGTTCCATCCAATTTTCTAGTAACTTCAGTTTCTCACTCTTTCAGAAGTCTATTGCACACTTCTGTCTTATCTTCCAACCTCCAATACCCATTCTCAGCCTACTGTCAATTGATGACTGTGTAATAATGCATTGGGAAAAAAATGAGATTCCCTCATGGGTCAATAATCTCATCCCCTCACAGCCAAAACCAACAGTCTACCTGGCTCTATACCCACATCTGCCTTCTCTCTTGTTGCAATACATCTTTGCTCCTGTGAGGACTTAACCCTTATACTTTTGCTATGATTCCATCTTTTCTTTCCTTCTGTAATTCTTTTTTATCTCTCTGTTGTTTGATCATTTGTTCCCTTTGTACTGGCTCATCCATACCAATATTCAAATGGTAATAACCATGTAAACAAATGCTCCTTCCACCCCTCATATCCCTTCAGTTACACATGCTCTTCTGTTTCCATTTAGGGAAAAACAAGTAACTCTACATATTTTTATTTTCTTATCTCTCATTGTCTTCTCAGCTCCCCTTTTTAGCATCAGTCTCCACACATCCCCTGAAACAGCTCATACTAAGATCACCGATAAGATCATAGTGATAATTTGGGCCGGCCCGGTGGCGCACTGGATAGTGCGCCGCTTGGGAGGCGCGGCGGCACGCTCCCGCCGAGGGTTCGGATCCCACATGCAGACCGGTTCCCGCTCACTGGCTGAGCGAGGTGCGGAAGCAACATCGAGGGCTGCGATCCCGTTGCCGGTCCTGGTCCAGTACGGGGGCGACACTGAGGGTTGCGA
>NW_007734207.1:46847-51383 GCF_000696425.1 Galeopterus variegatus | reverse complement strand
GTTGCCGGACACGGAAAAAGACAAAAAAAAAAAAAAGAAAAAAAATTTTTTTTAGTAGATTTTCTAGATGACACACCCTTTTGGATTTCTTCCTACTTTGGTACCCCTTTTCAGTCTCCCTTACTGTCTTTCCTTCTGGGCGAGCTTCAGTGCAGGGTTGGACCCTCTTCTCCACCCATATTTCTTCTATGTATGATGGATTGCACCTTGCCCTGTGGCCTGGAAAACCGCCCATAGGCAGATGGTCCTAAATAAATACATTAGTCATGACCTCCAACTACACTCCCCCCAAATCTCAATTGGATGTCTGATAAAGACCTCAAAACCAACAGGTAAATAGAGTATATTTTTGATGTTTTCCTGTAAACTAGATCTTCTTAGTAAATGGCAACGTCTTCCACCCTGTTGCTGAAGCTAAAGACTTAGGAATCAACCACGACCCCGCTCTTTCTTTTACCCTCCCATCTTCTAATGCATAATGAGTCCCGTCAGTTCTGTCTTGAAATGTAGTGTGACCCTGACTGCCTGTCATCTCTACTGTCTCAGACCAGGTCATCGTCTCTTGCCTGAGCTGTCTTAACATCCCTCAACTCAATTTTCTTTTCTTATTCTTTTCTTTTTTTTAAAATATATTCCCCAAAAAGTATCATATCTTTTGTCTTGGTTTTTTTGTTGTTGTGATTATTGTTGTTTCATTGTAGCATAGCTGATTGTAGATTTCTGTGGGGTACAGAGTTGCATATCAATATCTGTGTGCAATATGTGATGCTTAAATCAGTATAATAAGTATATTCTACATTATACAATGTAATCATTTTTCATGGCCCTTTACAAATTCCTGGTCCCTTACAGGACCAGGAATTGCTTCATGGAGGATCTGTATTCCTGAATATGGTCCTACCTTGATGCTGCTCCTTCTCAGTCTCCTTTACTGTCTTTCCTTCTGGGTGAGCTCTAGTTCAGTGTTGGACTCTCTTCTCCATTGATACTTTCTCCGTATATGATTGCACCTTGCCCTGTGGTCTGGAATGCCTCCTGATGCAGTTTGGATGTGTTGTCCCTGCCAAAACTCATGTGGAAATCTGATCCCCAATGTGGCAGTGTTGGAAACTGATTGTGTCATGGGGGCGGATCCCTCATGAAGGGATTAATGCTCTCCCTGGGTGTGGGGGTCCTGAGTGAGTTCTTGCTCTATTAGTTCCCACGAGAGTNCCACACTTGACACAACTGCTTTCTTTCTAAACTTTGAACATACCATACTCATGTCTGTTTCAGGGCTTTTATGGTTCTGCCATATGGAATTCTTTATTCCCAAATTAGAGTGTGTTTATCTTCTTCACGTTATGTGGGTCTCAGCTCAAATGTCACCTCTTGAGAGAAGACTTCTTGGGCCACACTGGCTGTCACTGTGCTTTTAATCTGCATTTCTTTGATGAGCACTGATACTTAGCATCTTTTCATGTGCTTATTGGTTATTTGCATAGGTTCTTTGGTGAAGTGTCTGTTTGATTTTGTTTCATTTATAATGGTTTAATCATCTTATTATTTAATTGCAGAGCTTCTTTATATTATGTCAATACAAGTCTTTGCCAGATATATGTATTGCAAATATTTTCTCCAGTCTGGGGCTTGCTTTTTCATCTCCCCCCCCCCTTTTCGTTTTCATCTTCTTAATAGTAACTTTTGAAGAGGACAAGTTTTTAATTTTGATAAAGTCCATTCAGCCTTTTTTAATGGGTCATATAGTTTGCATCCTATACGAGGAAACTTTGCCAAGATCAAGTTCAAGGTTATGCAGATTTTCTCCTCTAAATGTTTTCTGATTTTACTAAAATTACATTTGCATAAAATTACATATATGTCTATGATTTGTTCTGAGTAAATTTATGTTTACTGTTTGAGATAAAAGACTTGTTACTTTTTTTGCATAGGAATGTCCAATTATTCTAGCATACTTTGTTGAACAGCTGATCTTTTCTTCCCACTGAATTATATTAGTCCCTTTGTCAAAAATAATTTCTAGACCAGCACTGTCCAGTAGCACTGTCTGCAATGGTGGATATAGTCTGTCTCCGCATTGTCTGATACAGAGCCACGAGCCTCTTGACATGTGTACACTTCAAGTACAGCAGGAGCTAAAGTTTTAATATTATTCACATTTAATTAATTTAAAGTTACATTTAAGTAGCCACATAAATAAGGCTAGAAGCTACCGTATTGAACAGCACAGTTCTGGAACCTCTCCTATCCCATTTTGTCCATTCTCATACCAATAGTTTTAATTACGGTAGTTGTATAATAAATCTTAAAGTCAGATAGTGAAATCATCCAACTTTTTTTTTTTAATTTTCAAGATTGTTTTGCCTGCTTTAGGTCATTTGCACAGCCATATAAATTTTAGAAGCAGCTTTTCACTTTCTATAAAAACAATCAACTGAGTTTTTAATTGGGATTACACTGAATCTATACATGAATTTTGGAATATCTGGCGTTCTCATCCACGATTATGGTATATCCTTCCATTTATTTATCTCTTCTTTAATTTCTCTTAGCAGTATTTTGTTGTTTTGGTACAAAATATATCGAATTAATAATGGTATTATTTAAATTGAATTTTCGAAATATTTTGTGCTAGTATATAGAATTACAATTGATTTTTCTGTATGACCTTGTATCTCATGGTCTTGCTAAATTCACTTATTGGTTCTAGTAGCTTTTTTATTGATTCCTTAAGATTTTGTATATAGACAATTATGTCTTTGGTAGAAAAAAGATGATTTATTTCTTTTCTAACTCTTATGTCTTTTACTCCTTTTTCTTGTTTTGTGTTTGATCTTAGGGACAAAACATTCAGTTTTTGCATACAATTAAACATGATGTTAACTGTCCATTTTTGTTGCTCTGTTTATTTTGCTTTGTTTCTGTAGATGTCCTTCATTAGGTTGAAGAGAGTCCCTTCTATTTCTAGTTTGCTGAGAGCTTTTTATCATGAATGGAAATTGTACTTTCTCAAACTCATTTTCTGTATAAATTGCAATAATCACATTTTTTGTGTGTTGGTCTACCAGTCTTCTTAGTCTATTAATATGATGGATTAGGATGCTTGATTTTCTAATGTTCAACCAAGCATGCATTTTTGGGATAAGCTCTACTTGGTGATTATGTATTTTTTTTATACTGCACAATACATTTTGTAAATATTTAATTGAGGATTTTTTGCCCCTATTTTCATAAGGGATATTTACTTGTAGTTTCCATTTTTG
Source organism: Galeopterus variegatus (assembly GCF_000696425.1). Taxonomy (NCBI): domain Eukaryota; kingdom Metazoa; phylum Chordata; class Mammalia; order Dermoptera; family Cynocephalidae; genus Galeopterus; species Galeopterus variegatus. Next base: position 48,120 of record NW_007734207.1, on the reverse strand, counting down.
ATGAGGCCTTTGCTGGTTTGGGTATCAGGGTAACGCAAGCCTCGTAAAGTGAATCGGCAAATGTTTCCTCCACCACTGTTGCCTGAAATAGCTTCTGTATGATTAATATTCTTTCTTTCTTAAATGTTTGATATAATTGCCCAGGGAAGCCAACTGAATCGGAAGTTTTCTTGTGGCAATGATTTTTATCTACTCTTCATTTTTTTTTATTTTTTTTATTTTTTTTGTCTTTTTGTCTTTTTCCGTGTCCGGCAACGGATCGCAACCCTCAGTGTTGCCCCCGTACCGGACCGGGGACCGGCAACGGGATCGCAACCCTCGGCGCTGCTCCTGCGCCTCGCTCAGCCAGTGAGTGGGAACCGGTCTGCATATGGGATCCGAACCCTCGGATGGGAGCGCCGCCGCGCTTCCCAAGCGGCGCACTATCCATTGCGCCACCGGGCCGGCCCTCTACTCTTCATTTAAATAATTCCTTCAATTAGTTTAGGGCAGAAGTTCTCAACAAGAGATTATTTCCCCCTGTCCTCCCTCACAAGGGACATTCATCAATATCTGGACACATTCGGGTCACAAACTAGGGACCTGCTACTGGATGCCAGTGGGTAGAGACCACAAATGCTGCTAAAAATTCTACAATGCACAGGATGTCCACACGCATGCAAAAAGGAACTGTCTTTCCCAAGATGACAATACTGCCAAGGTTGACAATCCCTAGTCAATGCAAAGTTTATTGACATACATTTGTTTACAATATTTATTAGTTATTCACTTTCTGTAATATTTGTAATAATATTCTCTCCTTTCCTTCATGATTTTGATATTTTTTAACCCTTCCTTTCTTCCTTTCTTGGTTTACAATTTTACTAAGAACCATTCAGTTCTTAGATTCCTTGATTTTTTTGTATTCATTAATTTTCTCCATTGTTTTGATTCATTGGGTTTATTGATTTTTTTCTCATTTTTTGGTTTATTAAAAACATTGATTTTGCCTTTTGTTATTTTCTTCCTTCTACTTATTTCAGGCTTAATTTGCTCTTCTCTTTTAAACTTCTTAAATTGGAAGCACAGACTATTAATTTTGGGTCTTTTTTAAGGTAGAAGCCCAGATGATTAATTTTGCACCTTTATTTTTTCTCATGTAAGCATTTAAAGCTGTACATTTCCTTTAAGTATCTTTTAGCTGCATCCACACGTTTTGTTATGTTGTTGATGGAGTTTGGATGTGTTGTCCCCCCAAAACTCATGTGGAAATCTGATCCCCAATGTGGCAGTA
>NW_007734207.1:44803-46448 GCF_000696425.1 Galeopterus variegatus | reverse complement strand
CAAAACTCATGTGGAAATCTGATCCCCAATGTGGCAGTATTGGGAGCTGTTTGAGTCATGGAGGCAGATCACTTATGAATGGGTTAATGCTCTCCCTGGGGGTAGTGAGTGAGTTCTCGCTCTATTAGTTCCCATGAGATCTCGTTGTTTTAAAGACCCTGGCACCTCCCCTCTCTCTCTCTCTTTTGCTTCCTCTCACCCGTTGTCTGCCTGCCGCTTTCCACCATGAGTAGAAGCAGTCTGAGGTCCATGCCACATGCAGCTGTCCCAGAATCATAAGCCATATAAACCTCTGTTCTTCAAAAATTACACAGTCTCAGGTATTGTTATAAGCAGCAGAAACAGACTAATATAGTTGCGTTCTTATTTTCAGTTAGCATATTTTTAAATTTTTCTTATTTGTTCCCACTATAAGTTATTTAGAAAGGTATACCTTAATTTCAGAATATTTGGGCATATTCTCAATACCTTTAAAAATTTAATTTCTAATTTAATGCTGCTGTCAGATAGCATACTCTATATATCAATCCTCTTATATCTATTGAGACTTCCTTTACAATTACTTAAAAAGAATATGTATTCGGCTGTTTTGGGTGGCATGTTCTATGAATGTCAATTAGATAAAGTTGGTTGATAGCACGTGCAATTCTATACCTTTCCTCTTTTTTCTGTCTACTTTTTCCATCAATTCGTGAGAGAGAATTGTTGAAATCTCCACCTATAATTGTGGATTTGTCTATTTCTGCTTTCCATCCTGTCAGTTTCTACTTTTGTATTTTGAGGATCTCATAGTAGGTCCATGCACATGTAGGATTGTTATGTCTTATTGATGAGCTGGCCCCTTCATCGGTAAAATCTCCTAGATTCTTTGGGTTGCTGGAGAGTTCTTTTAGTTTTCCATTTCTACTGCCAGCTTCTCCAGCCTTCCTGTCTTCCATCGATTGATGGCTTACAGTGTCTTTCAGGGATTTCTTTCAGCTCTCCTTCCTTGCCCAGGGCCTTTGACAATGCTGTTGTGTATCTGGTGAAGGTCTAGAATGCCTGCTGTTAAATGATCCCCACTCATGGCAGATTCCTCCCCCTTCCACTGCCTCACTTGGAAGAAAGCAGCTGTGGCTTTCTCCTATGCTAGGAAGGTCTCATCATTAGCAGGAGTTCAGTTTATATAAAATACTTTGTAAGTTTAATAAATTTTTAAACTACATTTTTGTATAAATACAGCTTATTTTCCTTATTACAAAAGCTATAGTCTCTGGTGATTTTATACATCATAACTGGAAACAGAAGTTTTCATAGAACTGTAATCCATATTTATTTATTTTTTCAGCAAGTTATTTTTCAAGGGCTTATAAATTCCAGGCACTGAGCCAGGTGCTGGGAATATGGCAGTAAGGAAAAGAATGTCTCTGTCACCATTGCCATCATTTGAGTGAAGGTGCTGATGATTGCTATGAAGAAAAACAAAGCAGCTTGCAGGACAAAAAATAATGGGTACTGACATTCTATATGAGGTGCGTAGGAAATGACTGTCTGAGGGATAAATATATGAATGGAGACCTGAATAAAGTGAAAAACTAAGCCATGCAAATATCTGGGGAAAGAGCTGTCCACGTAGAGGGTATGATTGTCCAGTTTCATAGATAAC
>NW_007734207.1:40371-43701 GCF_000696425.1 Galeopterus variegatus | reverse complement strand
TGAAGGACTTACATTAGCCAGCTTTTAGCCCCAATCAAAGTGTAATAACCTAGTGCTGTGGATTGATTGAATTGTGTCCCCCAAAGTTCATATATTAGAAGCTTAATTCCCACTGTAATTATTGAGAGTGGGAAATCCTATTGTGGTATTTGAAAGGTGGGGTCTTGAAGAAGTGGCTAAATGGTAGGACCACACCATAGTGAATAGATTAATAATGGGGGTCATAGGAGGGGTTCTGAGGGCTTTAAAAGGAGAGCATGTGAGAGTCTCTTTCTCTCTGCTCTGCCATTTTCTGCCATGTGAGACAACTGTGTTGCTTTAAAGCCACCACCAACGAAGACCCTCACGAGATGTGTTCCCTGGACTTTGGACTTCCCAGCCTCTGAAACTATAAGTAATAAGTTTTGTTTTCTTACAAAGTACCCAGTCCCAGGTATTTTGTTATAAGCAACAGAAATGGACTAATATACCTAGTCTATAGTGTGTCGATGTGTCACAAAACTTCTACTAAGAGGGAATATATTCCAAATGATTGGGACTCTTCTTAGCACCATTATGTTACATTCTGAACAAACAAGTTAGACTAAGTCCCACTTCCTACTGAGTATAACTAGGTGTTTAAATACCTCTACTCCAAATAATTGTAGTAATAAATAATATTTTTTCCACTTACCCATGTAATTCATGCTTGCTGTAGAAAATTTAAAAATAACCCCCTTACCTTCACACATATAATCCTTTAGTGTCAATATCCTTGTATGTTTTTAATCATATGCATATGACTGCATATATGTATATGAATATATATGAGAATATATTTACAAATTATATTAGGATAAAGTCTTGTACACTGCACATTGAGTTTTTCATTTCACTGAACAATTTCTGCAGTTCACAGGCAGAGAAAGAACATGAAGTGGAATAGATCCTGTGGAATTTGAACTGGAAAACAAGCCTTTTCTAAGACTAAACATTAAATAATCCTTTCTAGCAAAGTATTTATTTGGGAACATGTAGGTCATAACATGGAAATTCTGTAAAAAAAAAATACATAAGATGCCCCAAAAGCTTACTAACTGGACATCAGATTTAAATTATGAGAATAGTGAATGAGATCTGTTTTATTGACTTGGAACAACCACATGGCTATCGTCAAGAGTTAACATGAAATACTGAAACTCATAAAGACTTCTTGTACCTAAAAATAGAGTCTAAGTTTATGGAAGCTCTTCTTACAGAGAGTTTCATCGCTGGCACTGTGGTCATGCCTGTGTCTCTGGTAAAGAGACATCGGCTAATGTTAAAGAAAACAATACCAAGTCAATTTTAATTCACTCCTGTCCTGCTTCTGTTTTCTTTTTTACTGTCAGCCCTAAAATTTGTTTTGCACTTTAAATCCCTTCATCAGACCTTCAAAGAATTGGTAAATTTTGTTTATTGTCATATACATGGAGGGCTATGAATATCTACTGATGAATTAAATTAAGGTCCAACTATGCTTCACATTTTCCTGTGGTTGGAAAATAGGATGTATCATGACAGGCAACATTTCCAAATAGCCAAAAATATCCTTTAAAGCATTGTAATTTTTTAAATACATTGAAGTCTTGGATGTCATAATTACCTGCCCCTTTAAAAAATTGTTAATTATCCAAATAATACATTAATAAATTTTTTATAATAAAGCATTAAAGATAAGTCTGATGTTTTAATTAACCGTTATGCCTAATTCCAGTCTTCTTCCCAACTCTCTAGAGACAACCACTGTCATAAGTTTGATCCCTGTCCTTCCAGATATTTTGCTATGCACACGGAAATGTATAAGATTATTGAATGAGCTTTTAAAAAATAAATTATGATACTTCATGTATTATTCTGAAGCTTTCTTTGTCACTCAAGAATATCTCTTTCCCTGCTTTCTTTTTATTCCATACTAAAGAACAAGTTTATATTGTCAGTTACTTTCTTGACAACAGAACACGAAGAAGCTAATTTATAAATGGTTAGTTTTATATTTTAAATATTTGGTTAAACAGAGTGCACCTTAGCTAAGCAAATCCAGCACAATTTCAATAAAAAGGGGGATAAAGGGGACAAGAAAAATAAATTGCCCTCAATTGACAACTTGACCAGAATTGGTCCCTTCCTTAAAGGGACAGGCTTTTTGCATTTGGACGTCGACATAGGTTCCTCAGCACAGAATTGGATATAAAGAGAGACCAGCCTGGGAATGTTTGTGAAGTGTCTGTGCATTATGCCAGTGGCTTGTAAGGTCCATGAGCATGTGGACCCCTCTTCATTGTCATTGCCTAAGCAGATTCTCCCTCTTTCTGGCTTGGTATTATTGAAAGGCCACCAATGCACCCAAGGGCTAGCATCTGATATCAGTGAGGTTTGGACTGCACCTTTCAGGTGCTAGTGGTGACTGAACACCAGCGTGCAGGAATAAAGAGCTCCCTGTGACACAGTATGGGTGTAGAAAATGGCACAGAGAGACTGTGGTCTTTATTCCAGGAGAATGCAGTAGCCTCTTGATGGCCTCCATTATTGAGCATAGAAAAGGGCTTGATGGACTGAAGACACATGTGCAGGAAAAAAGTGCCACTGTAAGTAAGCACTCCAATCAAATGGGAAAAGATGCAGAATTTAATGCTATTAAACTTGCTTCGCAGGTAAGTTCTTAGCTTGCTTTGTCACTGGAGGGGAGACTGGCCATATAGGTAGCTTTCCTACCTGCTGGAACCACTCATCTGTAAGAGCTGGTCAGGTCACACCTGCCGCCTGCTTCTCTTAAGACACAGCTGCTCGCAGTGAATACATCAAGCCATGTAATAATGCAATTCCTCTACGTTGTATCCTTTTAAAAAATTTTTCTAGAGAGTGAATAGAAACTTTATGGTCTTCAACTATTTAAGGAGGTAAGGAATAGTTTAATTCTCAACTAAATTATAAAGGAATTTCCCGACCTGACAAACCCAGGTCCTGTACCATGAGGCATATGTGGTCCTCATACAGATTGAGAGTCCTGACTCCTCTTATTGTGGCCAGCAATGAAGCAAAGGTTTTTAGCATTTCTACTGCCCCTAGCCTCTGAGAAACCTATCTGTGCAGTATTTTCCTCTTCTAACTCTGTCCAAATCACTAGAATTCCTTTATGCAGATACATGTAAATGTTCTTCCTCGACTCTTCTACAGATAGTCACTTGGGAAGATTGTATTTTTGCCTTTACTTCTTTCTAGAAATACCTAAAACATTTAACCAGAAGGAGCAAAATTAAAATGAGAGCGTTTGAAAACAAGCCACCGATGCCTGCCTTACTGTACTCATAT
>NW_007734207.1:37905-39501 GCF_000696425.1 Galeopterus variegatus | reverse complement strand
ATGATCCAGACTCATGTTATACTTTTCCTGTCCCAGCCCTATTTCCAGAATTCAAAGATCCCTGGATCCTTTTAGTGAAGAATGGTATTTAGATGCCAAGCATTTTTTTCTGTGTGTGCTTATTGCTTTTGGGTGTTGCTGCTTTCAGGCCATCTCAGGAGATAGAGCTAGGACATGTTTGTATATGCATGCACTCAGTGACATCTGTATTTGTTTCTATATTTAAGTATTTATACACACAAAAATCATGAGTTCACATCAATACCTCCAATTTCACCCTAACACTACAGAATTCATTCTTGCTTTCTCTCTCTCTCTATTCATAACTCCCTTCTCTAACAGTGGGAAAACTGGCTCCCATAACCCTCAACATATTTACTTACTTGGTCAATCCCCCATATGTAACCCATTGTCTATCACGCCACCCCTTCTCCCATGCTATGCCCTCCTGACCTTGCTTCAGCTCTGATAACCTGCACCATGCAGCTCTCTCCTTTCTTCACCCATTTTCCCTCTGACACTTCACCATGGGATGCACTCCCTTATGGGCACCCTCCTGATCCCACCCATAGCTAAACTTTAGAAGATGGTTTCCTGAGAGAGTCCTACATTTTGGACTCTTCACGCCAATTCCTTGGGCTTTCCAGTGATCTTCAAGCTCATTGGTCTGACATGGAAGAAAATTGGCAAATAGTAGCAGAAATTAATTTGGAAGAAGTTGTGTCAAGTTTAAAGTGTGCCTCTTTATGGAAGGGAAAAATGCACTATACCCAATCATTCTCTCTTTCTGCTGTTAAATAAAACCGAGGGCCATGCACTCACCTATTCTCAGGGACAATTGTTGCTGGTAGGTCTTCTTGTGACTTCCTGCGTAGGTGTCCTGATGCACTGTCAAGTCCAAGAGGAAAGAACAGACAAGGTCACTGAGAAAGTGGCAAGTACAGACCCGTTGCACACACCATGTATACCAAGGAGAAGGAAAGGGGTTGTTACAAAGGGAAAGGTTGATATAAATTTTTTGGTAGCATCAGCAGGAGTTCATAGTTACTTATTAACATGTTTTGAAAAGATTCTGAACACAGTTTCGCTCCCAGCTGCTTCCATCAGTTTGAGTTTGCCATCTGTCCCACTTCTACAAGCACAGATTCAGTGTTACCTTTTGGAGTAAAGTTCGGTAGATTCCTGAACCAGATGCAGGGGAGTTTCTTGATAAAACCTACATTTGTGCTTGCTCAGGGAAACAGCTTCATTGAATTTAACTTTAGGTACCACCATGACAATGTTCATATTTTCATTTTTATTTTCCAGTATGTTCCTCTTGTGGCATGTCCCATGATGTTTAGAGACACCTTATGGGAAAATCTCTGCAGTACTTCCTGGGTGAAGGCATGGTTGACCTGGAAATTATTGTTTAGAACATTGAGAGCACAAAGCTTTTTCCATGGTTTCTCATGGTAGATTTCTGCACGTACTAACTGGAGAAATTCCAGTGATTCCTCTTCAGCTTTATCTTCTTTTATGGCATATGATTCCTGTGTTTCTTTTTTTTTTTTTTTTCCTTTTTGTCTTTTTTCGTGACCGGCAATGGATCGCAAC
>NW_007734207.1:36175-37265 GCF_000696425.1 Galeopterus variegatus | reverse complement strand
CCCGCCGCACTTCCCAAGCGGCGCACTGTAGCAGTGCTCCACCGGGCTGGCCGATTCCTGTGTTTCTTTCAGCATGGTAGACAGTCCTACAAACTTCTCACCCTGTCTTTCCAGAACTGGTGAATTCCACCTCTTTCTAACAGACCATGCTTTAATCTTTGCCACCAGGAAAGGAGGTTGGAACCAAACAACCTCTTTTGACTAGGAAAGGAACAACAAAAAATATTTTATAGTTATTTTGCTTCCACAGCAAAATGCTGGAATCAAAATCATACAAAATTCAAGACATTTTTCCCCTACTTCACCTCCCATCTCCTCCAGAGAAACGTGATTTTCATGTTGTATTTTTATCTTTCTGTTAATACCAACCAGGCCTCAAGGTAAGAATGCCAAATGGAATTATTCAAATAGCTCACATTGCTCTTTTCCTTCTATTTCTTGTGTTCCGTTATGCCACTGCCCCCAAATGACAAGGCCAAGGTGACAGATACAATGTTGAACCCAAGTGGTCTAAAAGGGTGTCGGCAAGGGCTCAGTGGCCTCGCAGAAGTCACTAGGGCAACTCTCACCCCATGTGTGCTGTGGGGCATAGCAAGCCATGGATAGAGTTGGGGAGGCCCCTCACAAAGTAGACTGTCTGGGTCCCAGCCACTGGCCTCCATCTAAACTTGGAGGGAGGCAAGTTGCTGATTTCCTGGGAAGATAAAAAACACAGGTGCTGGACATCAGATTTCCCTGTTATTAAAGGGAGAAAAGGCAACGTGATTTGAAAATTTCCCCCTTGATTTATGTCAATAAATGGGCACCAGCATTTATTGTATGGTATGCTAGAGATGTCCTCAAGGCCGTGTGGTACGTAGTGAGGATCCTTGACCTACGCTAATGGACCAGAGTACTAAGCTTCCTTTGTTCTTACATTTGCTCTTAATTTCCAGGCTCATCCTTCACTGTCAGGAAGTTAGATAACACATCTGCTGCTGTTAGTCTGCTGTTCTTTAACATCCACATTCTCCACTAATTTGCTTTGGGAAAATAACCCAAATGAAACCAGATTTTAGATGTGCATAAAAATGTGAGCTTGGAAAACATA
>NW_007734207.1:34034-35427 GCF_000696425.1 Galeopterus variegatus | reverse complement strand
AAATAGGAAAGCTGGAAAATTGGGAAGCTGTTACAGCCCCCGCAGACTGCAAAACCGCCCTCTCTCCAGCACAACCCATGCCAACTGAATGGATGCCCCACATCCAGTGTGTTTCTTTTTCATCTCACACAGTCATTTGTGATGAGGATAATCTGCTACACAGAGAACTCTAACTGCATGGGAGCCTGGAGACTGTAGTTTTAACTTTCCAGCATCAACACTACAGTAAGTAACGTTAGAGAGGATTTGGAGCATGTGTGGAGAAGCCAATCCACAGGACAACCTCCTCACAACTAATAATCGTACCATACACTTTTATTAAAGCTAATCAAAAATTATACATTACAAAAAGAACTGTAAAAAGAAAATTCAAACAATATGCTAATGGTCACATCTGATAAAATCTTTATTTTTTAATATTTATGTGTGCATCTGTGTGTGTATATGTGAGTGTCCATGTACAAGGGTACTTCAAAAAGTTCATGGAAAAAATAGAATTAAAAGATAATACAAATCTTTTCCTGAACTTTTTGAAGTATCCTTGTATGGGTATCTGTACATATATGCAACATATATAGATGCTATATGGGGAGAAAAGGGGACACACTATGTGTAGTAGGGAGCAGAGTCATGTGTACCGAACATGACTGACTACGGTGCTCTTCAAGCAGGACTGTAGCCCTTAGAATGGCTGGGGGTGGACAGGTATTCATAAGGCTAGGTGGTAAGTGTCGACTGTACAAAGACAAACAATTGGTCCATGTTCCTGCAGGAATTCATATGAGAGATATTCTTACAAACAAAAATTTTAAGACAATAGGGTAAATTTTATGGTGGAAAAATACCAATCTAAATTTTTCAGCAAAATATCCCTGAACTACAAACAAGTACGGAAGTATAGCTTATAATGGCCCTCGTAAAGAATGAAATTATTTGATATTTTGCATTTTATCTTTAACATTCATGTGAATTTTGTGGTCTATTTTATAATATGCATTTAATTTTTAAAGATATATATGTTCGAAATAACTTGCCATCGTGAAAAAAAATGTTATTTGTCTTTCTGGCTCATAGACAAAACTATTGTTACACTGAGTATTATCATCAGGAAATTGGACCAAATGGAAAGGGGCTGACGCTGGACTAGGAAATTCCTTTTTCTGTCTTGATGTCAGAACATTTCTAAAATCTAAGCTTACCTAGATATAGGCCTATTAATAGTGACTTTTTCCAGGATTTTTATGAGTAATGTCACTTTGGGAGTTATTCTTGATTCTGATGATTAGCAATTAAGTTGTTCATCTCATTCAAGTTTTTCCCCTTTGTTGTAATTTTTTTCATGAAAACAATAACAATGAAAGCTCGAGTACATATACTCTGAGCAGCCCTTTCC
>NW_007734207.1:31633-33798 GCF_000696425.1 Galeopterus variegatus | reverse complement strand
TTTGATATTTTGCATTTTATCTTTAACATTCATGTGAATTTTGTGGTCTATTTTATAATATACATTTAATTAAAAAAATATAGGGCCGGCCCGGTGGTGCACTGGATGGTGCGCCGCTTGGGAAGCGCGGCCGCACGCGCCGCCCGAGGGTTCGGATCCCACATACAGACCGGCTCCCGCTCACTGGCTGAGCGAGGCGTGGGAGCAACACCGAGGTTTGCGATCCCGTTGCCGGTCCCTGGTACGGTACGGGGACAACACTGAGGGTTGCAATCCGTTGCCGGACACGGAAAAAAGACAAAAATAAAAAATATATATATATGTATGTTCGAAATAACTTGCCATCGTGAAAAAAAATGTTATTTGTCTTTCTGGCTCATAGACAAAACTATTGTTACACTGAGTATTATCATCAGGAAATTGGACCAAATGGAAAGGGGGTGACACTGGACTAGGAAATTCCTTTTTCTGTCTTGATGTCAGAACATTTCTAAAATCTAGGCTTACCTAGATATAGGCCTATTAATAGTGACTTTTTCCAGGATTTTTATGAGTAATGTCACTTTGGGAGTTATTCTTGATTCTGATGATTAGCAATTAAGTTGTTCATCTCATTCAAGTTTTTCCCCTTTGTTGTAATTTTTTTCATGAAAACAATAACAATGAAAGCTCGAGTACATATACTCTGAGCAGCCCTTTCCTCCAGCTAAGGCAGCATTTGTCTGTATAGCAGAGCTGCATGGCAGCAGAGGTGTCTACAGAGGGGGCACGGTGAGCTCTCTGCACCTGGATACTTAGTATTACTGGAATTATCTAGAATTGCTGCAACATGTGGTGATAACATAAAGCAGCCTTAATTATCGTAGGCTTTGCAATTGTTTTCAAATTCTCTACAGAAGATGCACCCCATATATGCACCCCAGGACAGGTGGTCCACCCTGCTCAATTTAAGCAGTCACTGCTGTATAGTGTGAGTAACTCAGAGTCTCTTCCCATTATATTAGTTTGCCGATGAGATGATTATTCAATGCACTTACAATTTCACTACAAGATGATTATTAAATGCATTATTCCTTTATAAAATTTATCTTTTTGACCACCTCGTTGAATAAACACAAGCACTTCATAAAGATCATCTTCATAGGCATTAGGGACAAAGAGAACAGTAAAGGGACTGGCTCATTATGGCCATGTGCTCATTCAAATGTAATATAAACAAGTGGTTTAAATTTGTTTTCTGACCAGTTGTATACATATGTTTCTGGAGAACAACAAAATCAATCATTTGGTAGTCCCAAGGGTAGCTTTTCCACATTTTACTACCTTCCAAGTCTAAGATAGCCTACACCAGCCCCACAGCATTACCATCTTTTCCTTTTTCTCCATTACTTGACTCTGCAAAGTGTGTCTGAAATGGACTTTGAAGGAAATTGTGGGTCATTTCTAATGTGCCTGATTGATTGTGTTTTACATGCTATTCCTGGCCAAATCGTGGCTCTTTTTCATTGCAAACATTCTTGGCATTATTTTTAAAATTCCACATGCTTGGTGTGAAAATATCTCCACAGTAGTGATAGTTTCATGCAGCAATGGCTCCCGGTGTTTGAAAACATGAAGGAACACAGGTGGGATAAGCAAGAACACTGGATGTTCTGATAACCCCAAAGTACCAAGCTTTCTAGTCATTTCCCCCATATAAATGGTTTACTTCTTGGGCTTTTATCCTCTCTTTATAATTTACTGTATCAGTTTGTTTTTGCTGAATGACAAACCACCCCAAAATGTAGAGGTTTAAAACCAGATCATTGATTTAGCTCATGATTCTGTGGGCCAGAACTTTGGGCTGGGCTCAGCTGGGTGGTTTTCTTCTGTTATGGACTAGAGTGATCTCTCCTGGGGCACGCTCATGTGTCTTAGTCAGCTGACAAGTTGTTGGGGGCTGTCTGGCCATCATTTGGGGGAGCCTCAGTCCTTCACATAGCCTTCCATTCTCCAGCAGGCTAGCCTGGACTTTTTCACAGGGTGGCAGTGTTCTAGGAGCAGTGAGCCTAATGCACAGTACTTTTCGAATTTCTGTTAGCATTGCATTTTACAATATTAGTGTTCTCCCAGATTCAAGGGATGGAAGAATACTCTAGCTCTTGATGGGAAGAGCTACAAAGTCA
>NW_007734207.1:28390-30797 GCF_000696425.1 Galeopterus variegatus | reverse complement strand
ATAGAGGAGACATTTGAGCCAGGCTGAGAGTGAAATGGAGAAATGAAAACACCTGTTTACTTGTCTGGAGCCTGCCTGGACTGGCTCAAATTGCAAACTGTCATCTTACACATGGGACACTGTCTGTGTTCCACAGGGGCTTTTGGAGATAAGGAACAGGGAGCCAGAAAAACCAGCACCACCAAGTAGTTGGTCAGGGGATCCCTCCAGTACATTCACACGACCTTCTGTCACTCACACTGGGCTGGTCTCCAGCAGAAGCCACTGCTGGTGTATCTATGTATCTTCCAAGGTTAGGGTGCAATTCACTCCTTTCCCACTTCCAGGTAATTAAACGCACATAGAAAACAACAAAGAAGCTTCAGTATTTTCTCCTAGTAAATGGACTCCAAACTACTCTGAAAGTGTGAAGTGTATTTTTAGTGGCGGGGGTGGTAAAAAGTTGCTATAGGTTCCTCTCAAGCGCCAGTTGAGCTCTCAGTCCTGCCCTGGATACGAGCCTGGAGCTTCATGGCCCAGACCTGGAGGGCATCCTGCACCCCCTTTCCCACTCCTCTCCTCGCCCAGTCTTCGTTACCCTCCTGATGCCCAAAGCAATTCCCTCCCTGGCAGGGGCTTCCCCCAACATTCCTTTGGTAGAAACCTTCAAGTCTCCAATGTAAGGTGGGAGCCAGAGCTCTTCTCTTCCCATCCTCTGTTGCTCAGAAGAGAGGAGAAAGAGTCTAAGTTTGGAAAGGGCAAGGGTACTAGGTGGTCTCTGGTTCTACTCCAGCTCCACCGTCTTTTAGTCATTCCTTTGGCCAGCCTTGGTTATTCAATAGAGGTTCATATATCTCATGCTGTGAGGGAATAATAACATTATAATCTACCTTGCAATTTTTTTATGGGAGGAGTAAATGGGTTAATACACATAAAAGCAGTTGGAACCATGCCTGGCATATCGTAGGTGCTAGGTGAGCATCAGCTCTATTCATCACCAGTTCTCTGCTTGGCACTCGAAGGACTTGGGCTGGGTTAGCAGCTGGAGGCTACACATCTACCAGTACTCCCTGCCACCTTCAATGGCACTAGTGTCTCTCATGTAGCTACCATGAAGTCTAGGAGGTTCCAAAACTGCAGTGTTTGGTGAAGTTGGTGAAAATGACTTTCCCCCCTTTTTTTGTGTTCCAATCTATTAGGATCATACCAAAGTAATACCATCTTGTACCCCAGCACCTTACCAAGTTGTGAATGAAATGAAATGTTGAATGAAAATTGTTCTTTTAGTTTTTACCCACAACTTTCATACTGTCCTTAGGATCCAGGCATGGGTTGGGGGTTGGGGTGAGGGTGGGTATCAGGGTGGAGAAAATCTAAGTGGCAGGCATGCACTGTTTACATTCATTCAAACAATATACATCGAGTGCCCTCTATGCTCCAGGTGATGCGCTAGGAGCTGGGCTACGTTAGTGATCAGGGTCCATCACCCCGTCCATCACATCAGGGTCCCCAGGTCTTTCCTGGGGAAACACCTCCATGGAAAGAAAAGAAGGCAGGTGACTCTTCTAATCTCCTCAGCAAACAGCTGGGTAAATGGACTCATGATATTTGCTAGGAAAAAGAGAACTTTACTCTTAGATGACCTTAGCAGGATGTCCCTAGCTAAGTATGTAAGCCCAGAATGTAAGAGGCAGGACTCCCAGGAGGATGTCACCCCTGTTCTATACCTCTCTGGGGTGTAACGTAAAAGTTCTGCCTACTGCGTGTGAGAGCACTGCAAAACCTCACTTGGGGTGAGGCTCTTCTATTATTCTGAACCAGAAAGCACTGTCCAGTTCTGGGCCAGGGAAGTCACGTGGGTGTTTCTGATCTCTGTTGCTTTGTCTGTGCTTTTCTTGATTGACTGTATCTTTGAAACAATTAGCAAATCTCAATACTGGATAAATTCTGATTCACTGAAGTCTGAACTGACCATCTAATCCAATGTGTAATCAGATGTCCTGTGTGATGACAACAGACAAAATTTCTCACCCTTGATGGAGCTTTCTCCCATCCTGGGGAATCTTGTCTTCTGATCACTCGGGCTCTGTTACTGAGTCAAGCTCAGCACGTTACGGCATGGTGGTTTAAAGCAAAACTTTGACAATATAATGCTGGGATTCAGTTCCGGCCCCATCCATTAGCTGTGTGACTTTGGTCAATTTACTTAATCTATCTGCCTCAGTTTGCCCATCTGTAAAATGGGGGTGATGATACTACTCACCTCACGAAATCATTGTGCACTAATACACAGTATGTTCTAGGAATAATGCTGGCACATAATGAGACTGAGACTACAACAGTTTAGCTAGAATTATTCCTTGAAGATTTTTTTCTAGGCATCTCAGAAGTTTTAGTGCAAACTGACTCTGGCTAGCTTCCCTAGGAG
>NW_007734207.1:24182-27904 GCF_000696425.1 Galeopterus variegatus | reverse complement strand
TTTTTTTCTAGGCATCTCAGAAGTTTTAGTGCAAACTGACTCTGGCTAGCTTCCCTAGGAGTTTATTAGATGCATCCGGACATCATTCATGGACTTAACAGACATGACCTTACACATATAAATCCCTTGTCACTTTTGCATATATATCATGAACTGAATTTATTTGAAACTGAAATCACTTGTGAAAATAATTTTTAAGATGGCATCAGTTTGAGGTTTGATGGAATATTTTTGTATTGTGATTCTTTCCAAACTCAAATATTCAAACTTTATTTCTAGGGCAGCTCATAATGCAAAAATACGTTTAGATTAGGAATGATTATACAGCTCGTTCACATGTAATTTCAAATATTATTTCTTAATTTGCTGTAAATTGAATCTTCCCTGTGGATAAAGTGATAGAAAAAAAATTATATTGTAAATTATCTACCAAAGTTCAAATTCTCTACAGTAACCTCTGGCAGAATAATTTGAATGTGTCCTCAGGTGTTGATTTTTGAAATGCAAATATGGCTCAATTAGGCTCTGCAGCTGTGGTACACAGCCCTACACTGTGCTGCCTACACTGAAGGTGTAGTAAGAATTGATTCATCAGTATGTGTATTTTGAATAGGACTGCTTAGTATTCTGGCATCTATATTCTGTCTCCTCCCAGCTTTCTTAATGAAATGATTCTCACCCAGGGCCTGTTGTCACCTTTTGTGCATTTAAAGTAATTTTTTTTTTATAGGACAGAGCATGTCTTCTACAATTTTAATCTCCCTAAGCATCTAACACATGGTCTGGCGTGTAGTGGACACTCATCTAATATTTGTTCAAAAATAAATAAATGACTGAAATGCAGATTTCTGAAAGACCGAAGAATTTGGCCAAGTTGTGCCTATAATACCTTTGTAAAATTACTTTTTATTTATCTACAAGGAAACTATTTTCTCTATTCCTGTGATCATATTTTTACATTTTGTTTAAAGGCGTCAGTCCATTTTGCTGCTATACCAGAATACCTAAGACTGGGTAATTGACAAGGAACAGAAATGTACTGGCTCACAGTTCTGGAGGCTGAGAAGTCCAGTATCAAGGTTCTGCCTCTGGTGAGGGTTTTCCTGCTGTGTCATCCCATGGCGGGGGTGGGGTGGGTGGATGTGGGGGGAGAGAGAGAGAGAGAGAGAGAGAGAGAAATCGCCCCTTTATAGTGATCCTATTCCTGCAATAATCCACTCATGAGGGCAGAGTCCTCATGGCCTAATCACCTCTTAAGGGTCCCACCTCTTAACATTTGTTATGATGGTAATTAAATGTCAACATGTGTTTTGGAGGTGAAACAAACATTCAAACCATACCAAAGGGTATTTCATAAAGTTATTTTGCAGCACTGGCCCAACAGCCTGGAGAGAATAGGCCAAGTGGATTATCCCCACTTTACAGGCAAAAATACAAAAATTAGGGAGTTTGAATGTGCCTCAGATTACCAAACCAGTGATTGGAAAACTCCAGAGCCTGTGCTCTTCTTTCAGCTTTAAGATTCTTAAGACATATTACAGGCAATACTACTTAATCAGTAAACATGTAACAGCCAGAAATAACTGGAAGAACAGAACCTGAAGCAATTTAGAAACTGTCAGGGAAATCACTGATTGGAAAATATAGTCACAGACTGTTTTGATGAGCATACACATTCTATTATTTTTCCATACCCCCTTTGCAGAAAATGTTTAAACAGTCTACTTGTGCAGAGAGGAATTCTGAAGGGATATTCAATGACTGGCAGGTCGATATATTTGTGTCCATTCACCTGTGCAGCTCAAGCACAGTCTTACACAAAGTTCTGGGCATTTATGGTCATTTCTCCTCAGGAGATCATAAAATCTCTGTCTTCCAACTCCTTAATGTGGGGCTTCTCCTAAGGGTCATTGGCTGGTGGGGCTCCTGTTAGAAACAGCTCTAACCCAGTTTGGCCAGGCACCCAGACCAAGCAGATTGGACACCGTAAAAGCCTTACAGCAGGTGAGGTACCATCCAATAGACCACCCACCGATTCTATCAAGAGAAATCCCACCTTTCTTCACAACATATACTATATCTTTTTTTCTAATATATTGGACACCGTAAAAGCCTTACAGCAGGTGAGGTACCATCCAATAGACCACCCACCGATTCCATCAAGAGAAATCCCACCTTTCTTCACGACATATACTATATCTTTTTTTCTAATACATACCTCTGTGTCTGGAGAAAGATTGGTCTTTTGCAACCAAAGGCCAATTTTACTCACATGGCTTAGAAAGAGGATAAAAATTGAATGTCAGGGTCAAACTTAGTATCTTGGCCATCAAACCTACACGTGGCTTCTGGGCTTTCATGCAGGAAGCAATCACTGGAAAGGAAACTCTGTGCCCCTCCTTTGCCAGACAGTGCACGGAACTCACTCCAGCATTCAGGCTGAGACTTAATTTGTTGTCAGTTCCAATAAGAAGGTAACTCTGAGCCCCTTCCTGGAGAATAGGGCCAGGAGTTGGCTTCATGACTCAACCAGCAAGATCCAAACTGGCTGAAGATTCAGGACACATGTCAGGAGTGCACCCTGAAATTAGTTTCTTCTATTCCTACTGTCTCTAGAAGAATGGGACAGTGCAGGATAGTTAGAGAGATTGCCCAAAGATTATTCCAAGGGCTTTAAAGACAACATTTTCTTGGAATCGACAGGTAGTCAGCAGGTTCTTCTCCTAGAAAACAGAGCAAAGTCTGCAAGACACTGTCCACAAGGGCTTTAGACAGAAAAGTGTGAAACATAGACAATTTTAACAAAGATTCTACCTTTGAGATAGGAAACTATGGAATGATTAGATCCTCATGTCTAGGGAAAAAAAACCCCAATATGCTAACCAATTATTTGTCAATTATATTAACTGTCTTATGTTTTTAAATGTTGGTCTGAGTTGTTTCATCCCTTTAAACGTGTATAATTAAGTGGACGAGGTGGCCGAGTGGTTAAGGCGATGGACTGCTAAACGTGTATAATTAGGTCTCATTAAATATTTTATTAACTGTTTAAAGCAAAGTTTTCATTTACAGAAAAATCATATTTAAATGAAACTAGGTAATAAACTTCCTAAATTTTTATGCCTATGAAAGATGAACTCTTTGGACTACAGAATACAGACCACAGGTTATCCAAATTTTAAGTGTGGAAGCCAAGGAAAAACAAGATTTCTCCTTGTATTATGGCCTTGCAAACACAAGCTATAAAGTTAAATGGAACTTCCAAAAATGGAATTCCAGATCCAACAAATACAATTTGCACTATTACTAGAATCTGTTTTTACACACAAGTCTTCTAATACAAAATGTGTGGGATTTTTCCGTACCCACACCAATTCTCCAACTCTCTGGACACCAATTAGATGTCCAATAATTTAGCTCTGTTCTGACACTACCCCACAGCTTGAAGCTTCAACTTGAGTGTCAAAGCCTACAAGTTAAAGAGTTCATTCCCACCAGATTGCTCCACTCAGATGCCAAGTGCAAGTCCAGGCCCCCTGTACTTCTGACTGACTAGCTATACATGGGTGGTACCTACAACTCTCTCCCTACTTTCAATAATTTGGTAGAATGGCTCACAGGAAATTTCAGGAAAATAGCTTGCCTACTATTACCATTTTGTTATAAAGGATACCACTTAGAAACAGCCAAATGGAAGATGCATAGGGCATAGTATGGGGGGG
>NW_007734207.1:22000-22925 GCF_000696425.1 Galeopterus variegatus | reverse complement strand
GACTATTTCTCATTTATGTTAACAAGTTAAGCATTTTGGTGCAAACATCCTCTGATTTGGCAATGCATAGAGTGAAACATAGCCTCAACTCTGGCCCTACAAAATGCTATTAAATAATTGAAATGTAATTAGAACTTAAGATGTCACAGAAACCCTGCCAAGATTCATTAGCCCCCAAAATCACTTTCAGTATTTGCTATTTTGCAAGAAGACAATGATAGATGAAACTTAGTGGATACCCTGAGTGACCTTGATGGTCTAGGTTGGAAACTCAAAATATTAAACCCAAGTTTTATTTTCATTTACTTTAATTAGTGGCTCTGATTATAATACAAGCAGAACAGAGCCCGTGTTCATTTGCCTGTATTCACATGCCAGAATTTCATTTCCAGGTTCATAACTACCTGCTAGCATGATGGGTTATTTTTCTCTCATGCTTCAAGTCCATTGCAGGTTTGCAGGGGGCTCTGTTTCTTGTCTACTCATTTCAGGACTAATGCCAGAGCAATCATCATGTCAAATATAATTGCTGCTATGACAAAGGGAAAGAGAGTTTTGGAGAACTTTGCATTGGCCATGAAATGTTCTCTTGGAAAAGCGACACGTATCATTTCTACTCACAGTTTATTGGTCAGAACTATTCACACGACCCCACCCAATCTTAAGATGGCCAAGAGGTATATCCATCCATGTGCCCTGAAAGTAGAGTGCCAGAAATACCTGCTGGACATCACCAAAGACCATCACACTGGATGATTGCTTAAAGTCCAAGTAACAAATACTGAGAAGAGGAAGCCCGGCATTGAAAATGATTCTTTAAAAAGCAAACAAACTTTTGGATAGAACTTTCAGGGAAAAGGGAGAAAAAAGACTGAGAAAAACCCATAAAATGAGAAGATATAGAGGCATCATGTTTTCTAGGAAA
>NW_007734207.1:18592-21440 GCF_000696425.1 Galeopterus variegatus | reverse complement strand
AAAAAGACTGAGAAAAACCCATAAAATGAGAAGATATAGAGGCATCATGTTTTCTAGGAAAGTTTTTTCTTAATGTTGAGACATTAATATAGTCCTTAATGTTGGGATACATAAAAATCATTTATTTGCTTGTAAGTGTGGATGATTTCAAATGCTTACATTGCAACCTGCAGAGAATAAGTAATAAAATGACCTCATAAATATCCTTGAGTATTGGTGAGAGGGAATATATGCCCGAAACATATAATAGCTATGTAGGTCTTTCTTTTTTCCTTCTGATAAATATAGATACTTATATTAAAAAAGAGAAAGACAGAGAACCCAGAACCAAGCAAACTGCCTGGTGCCTAGTAGGGTTTCTAAGTATTTGCTGGATGGAAGAGTCCTTTGTAAAAGAGAAGTATGTCCTTATAGAGAAATCCACATATGTGAAGATCATAGCTAGCACATACCTGCTTGGTACACAGTAGTTGCTGTGTTGTATGTATGGGTTGCATGTGTTGTGTTGAATTGTAGGGGTTGAATAAATTAATGAATGAAGACAGAGAACATGTGAGTGAAGAGGGAAGTGAAAGAAGATAGAAGAGATACTGAAATGGGAACTCATAATACATCCAACCATGCAGGACAGCGGACAAAGGATTAAGCATGTGAATATAAAGATTTGCAGAGACGTACTAGCATTAGGCTTTTTCAACTAAGTTGACATCCATTCTGCAAAAGATAGAGCAACTGATTATAAATTCTTGGGTGGCCCTGGTCACAGTTTTATCTCTCAGTTTACAGGAGATGGCAGGGAAGTTTCTATTCTATACTCAAGTCCCTTGTTTATTCATCAAAAGCATTAGTAATTTGGAAATTAAAAAAAAAAAACTAAGGCAAAATATCCCTGCAAATCATTCTCCAGTGGGTTGTTAACACTAGACAAAGACGAACAGATGTATATCTAGATGTGAGGAAGACAAACGTCAAACCTATTCAGAAGAATTAAAGTTTTCATTCCATGGACAAAACTTCTGAAAGGGAACATGACCCACAAAGGATGTAACATCACATTAAAAATGTACTCCTGACCAGCCAAAGAATTCAGACTGGCTATTCACAGGGGTGCCTGATTAAAAAGGACAATTGCTAAAGACAGTTCATGTGACCTAAAGAATGACACATTGTTTAAGCATCACCATGGCTAAGGCTTCCAATGAACTGAAACCCATGATAAAAGCTAAAAACCCAAAGTAGGCATTTTGTTAAAAATTTAAGATAAAGGCAAGGGCCACAGGGGATAGACCCACTGCTCGAGGGATAAACTGCTCATAGATAACCAGGAGGCTGCAGAACCATGTAGCTATTATGTTTTCTTATTATACTTTTCTTCAGCCAAGACAAGCTCTACGTTTAAGGTGTAGAGCATACAATTTAAGGGAGGAATAACTATCCAAGATGGTGTAACAAGTCTTGTGTGTAGGGTCTCTGCTGCGGGAGATCTCTCTGCCTCGCTGTGAGAGGAGGCATCACTGAATCGGTTCCTAAAGAATGAGTGAGAGGGCAAATGAGGAAGATGAAGGTGTCCTAGGGCCTGGGATGGGATGGGATGGGCAAAGATGGATGCCCTGGGATGGGCATTGTATCATACAGCAGGGCACTTTGGAGAAATCAGAGTAGGAGCTGAGGAAAGGCAGGTGGCAGCCGGTGTGAAGTTTGTAAAAAGTGACGCAGAAAACAGGAGTGTTCACACCCAACAAGCAACACAGGAGCTGAGGTCAAGGGCTTTGCCAGCGGTGCAAGGGTGGTGTTGGGAGAGATGGGAGGTTTGTGAAGGTGATGATCTTGGAGCATCGTTGCAGAATTGGAAGTGGGAGCTGGGTAGGTGTTAGGTCAGTGAGACAAACAGAATGAACGACTCCAAGCCAAACGATATCAAGCAGGGGGGTTTACTCCAGCACACCTGGAGGGGAAACTGAATGACCAGTGTTCTGCCCTCGTACAGACTAGCAGAGGCTTTATAGGGTTTGTCTGGGAGGGGGTTGGGCAACTATTCTGAGCACTCAGAATTTCCTAAAGGCTTTGCAAGTTGTTTTTTTCCCCTTTGTACAAGATGTTTTTATTGGAAGGCACCAGCCTGAGAGAGGGAGGAGATGGGGGACAGGGTGAGTTGTACCAGATGTCCTTATCAGAACATACTGGCCTTGAGGGAAAGGGAGGGGGCAGGGGGACAGGGTGAGTAGCAGATGTTCTTATGTTAAGCTGACTGTGAGGCCTAATAGGAGGGAACTATAAAAAGACTGCCAGAGAGCAATGAGCACCCAGAGGAGGCTGGTATCCAATGCTTCATCATAACTCTGCTGTAGGGCTGATGCGCTGTAACACAAATAGCACTTCCACACAAAAAGACACAGGAATGTCAAACAAGTTTGTCCATTTTGCCGAGAGCCCAGCAATACAAGCAGTGGAGATGGAAGTATGCTTTGTCAACTGGCCAGATTAGATGACAACTTACAGATGTTTGTGAAAGTGTTTCCAAGGAGAGTTTGTTAAGGTCCCCTGTGGCTCCATTTGCAAGCTGACAGCAACCCTGTAAATCTCTTCTGGAAGAACTTGGAAACATGATAGCAGGAAGGATGCTGCAAGCAGACAGCAGGTAAACAGAAAGATGCCTCTAGCCCCGAGGCTCCAGCAAGGGAAGGAGAAAAAATCGGATGCAAGAAATTTGGAGCCCTCTGGGGGGTCAGACTGCTGCTGTGAGAGCTCTTTTTCCACTTCTTGCACAGCATTAAATGTGCAAAACAATCATTTGAGACCTAAAACCTGGTATTTGGAGACACAAATTCCCTTTTCTCTCCTCCATTTT
>NW_007734207.1:15724-18001 GCF_000696425.1 Galeopterus variegatus | reverse complement strand
AATCGGATGCAAGAAATTTGGAGCCCTCTGGGGGGTCAGACTGCTGCTGTGAGAGCTCTTTTTCCACTTCTTGCACAGCATTAAATGTGCAAAACAATCATTTGAGACCTAAAACCTGGTATTTGGAGACACAAATTCCCTTTTCTCTCCTCCATTTTATTCTCTCTGTTCATCTCATTGTTTTTTCTCTTCCTATAAGCACCTGAAGATGATTTCTAAATTTACTTTTCTTTCTCCCTGCCTCCCTTTTGCCCTAACTTTAAAACTTTTAAATTTTAAATTTACCTGCACATTTTTTCACTGGGTGCCCAGCTGTTGTCCACGGCTATATAAGGTCAAATATACTGAGCAACTCCTGTTGGCTTTGATACGTGGGTTATTTCCAAATTATTCTTGATTACAGAGGCCACTGTGTCCTGAGTCCTCCTGGCTCACCCTCTGTCACACGGACATCCATCCATCCTGTAAAGCACTCAAACATCATGCCGGAGGCTTTTTATCCATGGGTCCTACTCCCACACCCCCACCACCATACTAGCTGATAAATGTGCAAATGGCTGGTGGAATACAATGGTCTTAGATGACTTCTAGACCTAAATATGGATACTAAAGGAAAACAACTGGATTGAGAAAATCCACAGATTCTTCTATGTTAAAATTTGACTAACTTAAAAAAAATAATATTATTTTTGATTGACAAATAATTGTATACATTTATGAAGTACAATATGATGTTTTAAGATATATATATACAATGTGGCATGATTAAATCAAGCTAATTAACATACCCATTACCTTGCTTACCTGTTTTTTTATGGTGAGATATTTGAAATTTACTGTCTTAGTTATTCTGAAGTATATAATACATTATTATTGACTATAGTCACCATGCTTTGCAATAGATCTCAAAAGCCAATTTCTCCTGTTTGTCTGAAACTTTGCACCCTTTGGTCAACACTTCCCGTTTGCTCCCTCCTCATCCTCCTCGTCCCTGGTAACCACCATTCTACTCTGTACTTCTATAAGTTCAACTTTATCAGACTCCACATATGAGTGAGATGACACACTATTTGTCTTTTTGTACCTGGCTTATTTCATTCAGCATAATGTCCTCCAGAGTCATCCATATTTTTGCAAATGACAGGATTTTCCCCATTTTTAAGGCTGGATAATATTCCATTATGTATATATACATCACATTTTCTTTATCTATTCATCCACTGATGGATCCATAGCTTGTTTCCACATCTTAGCTGTTGTGAATAATGTGTACATACCCCTTTAAAATATTGATTTCAGTTCCCTTGGATATATACCCAGAAGTGGGATTACTAGGTCATATGGTAGTTCTATTTTTGCTTTTTTGAAGAACTTCTATACCATTNTGGGATTACTAGGTCATATGGTAGTTCTATTTTTGCTTTTTTGAAGAACTTCTATACCATTATCCATAATGGCTTACTAATTTACATTCCCACCCACAGTGTATAAGAGTTTCCTTTTGCCTGCATCCTCTCCAACTCTTAAATTTCATCTTTTTGATAAAAGACATGTGGTATCTCATTGTGGTTTTAATTTGCACTTCCCTAATGATTAGTGGTGCTGAACATATTTTCACTTACCTATTGGCCTTTTTGTATGTCTTCTTTTGAGAAATGTCTGTTCAGGTTCTTTGCCCATTTTTAAATTGGGTTATTTGTTTTCTTGCTATTGAGTTGTTTGAGGTTCTTGTGTTTTTTGACTATTTACCTCTATGAGATGTGTGGTTTGCAAAT
Source organism: Galeopterus variegatus (assembly GCF_000696425.1). Classification (NCBI taxonomy): domain Eukaryota; kingdom Metazoa; phylum Chordata; class Mammalia; order Dermoptera; family Cynocephalidae; genus Galeopterus; species Galeopterus variegatus. Next base: position 16,226 of record NW_007734207.1, on the reverse strand, counting down.
TACTTTCTCCCATTCTGTAGGTTGTCTCTTCACTCTGTTAGTTGTTTGCTGTATAAAGGGTGTTTAGTTTGATGCCATTATATTTGTCTATTTCTGATTTTGTTGCTTATGCTTTTGGGGTCATGTACAAAAGATCATTGATGAGACCAGTGTTGTGGGGCTTTCCCCCTGTGTTTTCTTCTAGTTGTTTTTATAGTTTCTGATCTTATATTTAAATCCTTAATCCATTTTGAGTTGATTTTTGTATATGGTGCAAGGTAAGGTCTTATTTCATTCTCGTGCATGTGGATCTCCAGTTTTCCCAACACCATTTATTGAAACTATCCTTTCCGCATTGTGTTCTTGGCATCTTTGTTGAAAATCAACAGACCATAAATGCATAGATTTACTTCTGGGCTCATTATACTGTTCCATTGGTCAATGTGTCTGTTTTTATGCCAGTACCATGCTGTTTTGGTTACAGTAGCTTTGTAATATGTTTTGAAATCTAAGAGTTGATGCC
>NW_007734207.1:8784-15444 GCF_000696425.1 Galeopterus variegatus | reverse complement strand
ATTTTCATGATATTAATTCTTCCAACTCTTGATGTCCAGATCCTGTATATATAGTATCAAGAATATAATAAACAAAATCTTTTCAAGTTTCAGGAAGGATAAAGTCACAGAGATTATTCTTAACAGGAATCTTTTTGGCTAGAAGTATACGTGAAACCACAGTGGCAATGGATTGTCATAAGGTCAATAGTACCAGGGTAATTCAATTTAAACTTTAAATATCATCCAGACTCCTGAGCAATGATGCTCAAAACAGAGTAGGAGAGTGCTCATGAAGACGTAGGCAAATATAGGGACCATGACTGGGAAAAATTAAGCACTATTTTAGTATTGTGATAATTAAGCTTTTATTTAGGTTCAAAATATGCATGAATGTGTAGAAAACCTGATACAGTTATTTGGTGAATGAAAAAACCACAGATAATTCTTCTTATTTGGGAATAAAGTAAAGGAAGTCTTAATTTGACATTGTAACTATAAACTATAACACATTCTATGGTGTGTTACATTGGGGCATAGGCTGAAGGGGTGAATAAGACCCCCAAGGCCCCTCCAGCCTAACAATCTATGACGTTAGGAAGATCTCTACAGGAGAAGGAAATGTTTGCACTGTGTCTGGGATAAGAATAGATCTATGGGATTTTCCTGAAAGGCCAAGCATCAGTTTGTGTTGAAGGATGGGCTTAGACATGGAGGAAGGCAAGTATACAGAATATTTCCTATTTTCAATAATCTGTCTGGCATGATTATTTAGTAGTGACTGTGAGGATGTAAAAAGCCCTACAGACCTTTTTTGTGACTTATTTATCCTATTTCCACACTCATCCATTTTTTATTATTTCTTATAACCTCACTAGCATCATTTAAGGCTTTCCTTTTATCTGAAGTGGCTTACTTATTATGTCTTCACAGCTAATAATAAATATGGTTCTTCAACTCTGTGATTGTTTCCCTTTTTGCTTTAAAGAGGATTCAGTTGAAGTAAGGTACATCTGCACATGAACACACACACACACACACACACACACACACACACACACACACTCTATAGTGAGTACAGGTTTTGGAGACAGATTGCCTGGGTTCAGCTCCCATCTCTGTCAACAATACTAGCTGTATTACTTGGACAACCTGTTTCCCTGTCTATAATAGGAGATAATAATAGTGTAAGGTCACTGAGGAAGGAGATGCTAACCAGGTAAAGGAAGAATAGAAGATGTTTTTAGCAAGTGGCAACCAGACCTGCCGGGCTGAGCTGAAAAATAGCATCAACCCCAAGAGGCAGTGGGGTGTCTTCTTTTCTAGGGTTAAGACTGGCATCTGGCCTAGCCTAGGAAAATGGTCACAATATTCCATTGCAGATACAGCTTGCTCATGGGAACAGAGACTTAGGGAGACAGAAACCTTGTGCTAATGGGGGGAAATAGTCACAATGTTACACTCTGGGTATGGGTTGCTCAGCCTGTTCATGGGAGCAGAGACTTAGAGAGATAGAAATTTAGAGGAACGAAACTTAGAGAAACAAAACTGAAAGGTCAGGGCTTTCTGAGTCAGGTTCTCAGTTCCAGAGACCTAACAAATAGCATTTATTTCTTAGTAAGGCTAAGGGTGGAAACAATGCTAAATCGTCTCACCCATTAGAATTACTGTTTACTGACATCCTTTTCACAGTGTCCAACCTTGCAAAGAGATTATCCGTATAATTCCCTTGGGATGTTAAGCTAATTCTTATTTGATGTGGGAGTAAATCAAACAAATCTTGGTCTTTAACTTTACAGGAAGTAAATTAAAAATATAGGTAAAATTATACACTGATAAATTTCATGTATAAATGTTAACTGTGATATGGGCCAGTGTACTGGCAGAGTAACCTATTTTCAAGAGAATCTTCTAAAAATAATACAAATACATTCTTAAAATTAGAATTTAGGACAAGATTTATGAAATCGTCTTTCATAGTGTGCCTCTTAAGATTTATTTTCCATTTTTCATAAAATATAAGCATATGTATTAAGATTATGCAAACATTTATTAGATAAATTTGAAAACACTTTTGAAGAAATTGCGAACACTTTAAAAGAAAAACGTTAAGAATTGCACAATGATGTGTGTTTTCACATTGCACAAGATGAGAAATTTCCAAAAAGGTTGTTTTTAATCTAAACTAATTCTTAGTGAGTTGCTAAGGGTGACAGTGAGCATTATGGGGCAGTGTGTGTGACAGATATTCCCTAAATTACTGATGCTTTTAGAAATCTTTTGTTTTATCTTCAAAGAATATATCTTTAACATCCACTAGAAAACCTTTTTTTGGTTGTTTCTTTAAACCGATTCATAAAGTGAGAATTCTCATGAATAATGTTGCTTTTTTGGTAGCCATTCTATATGTGGCCTTAAATTATTTCAAATTTCATTATTTTTTTTTTGTCCTGATTGCTTTCAATCTGGGGCATCTTCAGTATGTACCCTAGGTTTTCAATTTCTCAGCACTATAAAATCTCTTTAAAGGAAAGAAAGAAAGAAAAAAAAAACTTTGAGCTATATAAACTGTTGGAGTGCCAAACAGTCCTGAAAATTACGAACCAGTCACTTTCTAACATTCCATGTTAGCAGAAGCCATGTAAAGGCATTACTCTAATCCCAATATAAAGTGGCAATGGTCATTTGGATGGGCACTGTATTCAGTTCCCTGGCAGGTTAGATCACATGTCAAAAACATGAGACAGGGTGACAGATTTCAATTATTTAGATAATAAAAGCTAAAAGCAAACTCATATCCCCTGATATACTTGTTTATGCCAGGAGATCACATTATCTAATAAAGTAGCTGATTTGTGGAAAAGATATCACTAGATTATAAACTTCATAATTGCAAGGGTGTTTGTCTACTTTGGTTAGTGACCAATCCCTTATGCCTAAAAGAGTAACCAGAAGTACTAGGTACCTATGAAACATTTGTTAAATTGTGGGGGAAATAGAATTAGCAAAATCTTCTCCCAACCCAGGAATCCTATTCACAAAGGTAGTAGAAAAAGGTAACAGTCTGATTGTTGAATGAGCATTAAACCAGACTGTTCCTTTGATGCTTGCATTCCAAAGAGATAGCTCCCAGGTCCTTGCAAAAGACATTCATGGGCCATAAAGTTGACAAAAAGCCTAGCTAGTCTTCAAAATGAGAAAACACAACACACACACTTCAAACAAAGGTGAAAATACAAGTTTTCTAAGGTCAAAGCTCTAAGAAAAAGGAGGGAAAGGGGCATCTCTTTACTTACTTCCAACAGGAAGAATTAAGCCTCTTTTAATTTGTATTTGTCCTTAAAAAATGAATGAAGACATTTCTACCATCAAGACTGTGTTTTATCCTACAAGCAAGCACACTCATTGCCTCAATTGCCAATGTCAATGTCTAAGAAGTTCATTTATATTGGGATCTTACTATATAAACAATATTGGGGAAAGTCCAAATACAGTACATTTACTTTTATTGAAAACAAACGCAACACTTTGCCTTAATATCACATGTATAAACAGGACCCTAAATTGTAAACTTGTTACTTGTTTTTTCCTATTATGAACATCATCCTGTGTGTGTGTGTGTGTGTGTGTGTGTGTGTGTAAGTACGTAAACACTCATTAATGAGTCTTTAAGACTCTTCTAGGATCAAGCCAGGATTTTCAAACTAACTAAAACAGCGTTGCAAAGAAATGGATTAAATTAGCAGAGGTGCGTGAGAGTCACCCTCACTTTGTCTTCCAACACTAGATTAATCACAGGCACAAAAATGCTACCTTAATGGAGCTAAAAAAAATTATTTGATTAGAGTTATCTTAATGATGACTGCAATTCACTTTTCATGTGTAAATCAAACCACAGGGTGCTCAGAAGACAGCAACTGGTGATGAAATTAATCATTCCTTCGGGTTTGATTTATTTGCTACTAAACCCCTCTCAGAGGTATTGGGAATAGTCAAGAAATTCTGTTCCTTCACTCATTACCAAGTACCACAAGCATCTCACATAGAAAACAATGCCCATTGTATGCCTGGCATTGTGCCCTGGGCTCTCTATGGTTATCTCGTGGAGTCTTCACAGAAATCTTATGAGTGGTGTTTGAGGCTCAAGTGTTAAGCAATGTGCTCTATGTCACATAGCTCATAAAGAGCAGGATGGACACTAAACCCCAATCTGTCCAATTGCAAAGCACGTTTGTTGTCATGACCAGAGAAAACCCAATTTCACTAAATACTAATTTAGGTTCTTCAGCCAGGATCACCTTAAGGAAACCTCAAATCATTAAATATTAACAACATGAGAAAAAAGATTAGCTCCATTAGGGGCAAATGAAAGCTACAGGTAATTAAAGATAATTAGGAGTCTGCCTTGTTTTCTAGATTTTCAATTGTGAGTTTAGAGGTTTCCTCCTGCAGACAATTTTGGTGGGTGGCTTGCCAGATGGGCAGCACCTTTTAACCACTCTGGCAACTATTCTGAGTCACAGTCAAAAACCTCCTTTGGAAATACTAAGAATGGAGAGTAGGTACGTTTTACTTTTATGAACAAATGTCTTCTGGGTAATGGAATGTTGCAGTTTCAAAAACAAGTGACAAAGTCCTGTTAGTCTGTCTGGTCTTCCACTAAATTAGCTTAAAGAGAATTGGGGAAAAAGTGCTTTCCGTTTCAGTGTAAATGTACTTGATTTCAGTTACAATAGAGTCATGTTCAGTTAGCCTGAAACTAAGTCTTCGGTGTTGGGTCAGCAAACCCTGCCAGGTGACAGACTGACCTGTCACCAGAGCAGCCGTGTCCACAAAGAAAACACCAGAGCCAACATTTTGCTTCCTAATGAAACATTTAGAAAACATCCAAGATCCTATGGTAGAATCACAATTGACAACCCCACAGAGCTGTGGCACTTTGCACAGAGACTGGTTGTAGCCATGTTTAAGAGTCATACCGAAGGGCTGAAACAGAGGAACTAACATACTGCATGTTAAATTAAACTTTTCTTCTTGAGAGGAAAAACCAAGTCACATGACTCAGATTACAGGAATCAGAAAAATATTCTTCATAGAAAATCAGTGCTTTAAATTGTTTATTGGTAAGGCTGAAGCAACTTAGAGATAAGCAAATATAGATCAAGCAAATTGACCTAAATAATTAAAATGTCTTTCTGTAATATGTATTAATTAACTAAATTTTGACGCCATCTTAATTAGCTATGAGTAGTAATCTTGAGCATTTTTAAGGAATGTGCTGAAATGAATGTTCTTTACTATGAAACAAGACAACCATGATGTGTTTGCCATGTAAATAGGATCTGGAAATGTCACATAATTGTTGTCTTGTTTTATCAGTTAGGTTTCAACTAGAGAGCCAGTGTGAGGTAGGCATAGTACAAAACCCCCAAAATAAATAAAATGGGAGAAGCCAGTACGTGTGTACGTAATAAGTGGCCGGTCTGTTAGAAAGTTGAAGGGGAGGGAGAGGAAGATGAATTCTAGTGTGTTCTGACAAATTCTTAGATGTATCATGGGCTGGATAAAGTTGAAAATTCCTTGGCTACTTCAACTTCCAATGTGGTTGGTTTAATTCAGTGATTGGCATCAATGGTTTGGTTACATATCTCGGTTAAATACACATTTATTTGGCACTTACCACATCACTACCTTTTACGTGTTGGAACTAAAGACCCACAAGCCTATCGTCTCTCAGAGCAGGTTTATGGCAAAGGTTCCCAACCTCAAATTAGATATCTCTTGAGTCCAACTGAGCTTCACAGAGAGCTGTGAATCTCCTAAAAATCTGTGAAAAGTTGTGTGTGAATGTGTATTTGTATAATGTTGTGAGAGAGAACTTATTAGGAGATAGGTCATAGATTTCATCAACTTCTAAATAAGTTTGTGATTCTGATAAATTTAAAAACCACGTTATATAGAACTTTTCGTATGTAAATCCAGAAAGTTAATAGGTCAGAAATTATTGGAGTCATAAATTCAGAATAAATATCTATTGTTTGTTTATGAATATAATTTTTGATCTTTAGTCTCAGACAATACAGAGAAGTACATAGAATCCTGAATTATGATGAAATTTGGGAAATCCCACATAAATATTTTTCAATTTTTATCTCCCCGTGGTTCCTAAAAGTAGCCATCTTAAAGTGGTGGTTTTATCTCTAATCAAGCAACAGTATTGCATCTTATCTGATCCAATTTGCCTACTGAGATTTNTTTATCTCTAATCAAGCAACAGTATTGCATCTTATCTGATCCAATTTGCCTACTGAGATTTAGAAGCTCCCTGCATGATTCATTCTGCATGAAATCATTTGGATTTTGCTCACTGTAGATAATTGGTTCTTGGCATCAGAACTTAAACTATTTACAGTCCAAGTCTGTTAAAATGACATTGAGATTTAGCTTAAACAAACAAAATCAAAGTCAAAGGTGTGTTTTCCTAATGCTCTTAGAGTACCTGTTAAATTTAAATTTTAAGGTGCCTGCAAGGATTTATGGTAGAAATGGAAGTGAGAAACTCCATAATCTAATCCAATGATATATTTTAATTGGTCTGCACAGGGAGAAGGGAGGAAACTAAGGGTCAGGGAGGAATCTTTCTTCTTTGGGGATGCATCACACACACAGGATGAGACTTTT
>NW_007734207.1:5964-7026 GCF_000696425.1 Galeopterus variegatus | reverse complement strand
AAATGTAGGAAGTCCTTATTGTCTTGTACACTTTAAAATCAAATGTAATATTTATTGAGGTTTCAGACTCACAGTAGATTATTTGGATTAATCCTTCTAAAAGCAATTGTATGTAAGTTCGTATAACAAGCAAACATCAACATCTTAAAGTGCATATCTGAAGATTTTAAAAGACGTAGGAGAACTCTCAGGCTCACTAATTTTTGGATAAAGGCTTATAGCTGAGAAGTAAGCAGAATATTGCAGCACCAAAGCTGCATATGCCCTGATTCATTTCCCGATGCAGCAAATGCAGGAGCTGGCTCCTGAGCAGTGCAGGGTGAGGGCAGAAGCCAGGGCTTGGGGTTCACCAAAGGAAGAGGGACTGGATCCCTTCAAGGTAAAGGCAAATCAGATCTAAACCAACCCCCACCCACTCCCTCAACCCCAAAGGACTGCAGAGAAATCTGTTTTGGATTGGAGAGAGAAGAAACATTCCTGAGAAGTTGTGTGACTTCAAGCCTCTGCCCTCTTGTGAGTTGTATAAAACATTAATAATAATGTCTAATGAGGGTAAAAGACAGTGACAAAAATAATATGTATTAAGAATATCAGATATGAATTACATATAAATTAAGAGGAAGGTAAAAATAATTTAAATGTTCTTATGCACCTGCATTGTCTCAGAGGAGGGTAAAGGTCTGAATTAATTTTACCTTTGAATAAATTATGTTGTAATTTCTAGAGTAAACATTCAAGTAACAGAAACAGAACGAAACTTCCAAACTAATGAAAGTAAAAATTGCATAATAAAACATACTTAATCAATCCAAAAAGATTGAGAGAGAACAGTTTAAAAAATATTGAACAGTTGGAACTAGTAGAAAATATGAAACAGAATGGCAAAATGAATCCAAATGATTTTGTGATTGATTATGTGTAAACAGAATGTCAATTTATTTATTTATTTATTTTTTTTTCATCATTTAAAGCCTTTTTAATCAACCTATTGTCTCCCATTACATTTTTTTTTTTTTTAAATTTTTATTTTGTCAATATACACTGTATATGATTATTATGGCC
>NW_007734207.1:4383-5096 GCF_000696425.1 Galeopterus variegatus | reverse complement strand
TAAAAAGTAACAATATGCTGTTTGCAAGAGACAATGCTAAAACAGATACATTCAGACAGGTTGAATGTAAAAATACAGAAAAAGATGAATGCCAAACACTAAAAAGGAATCAGTGAAGCTAAATTCAAAGTCAAGATCATTCCTACTGATAAAGAGGTTCACTTCATAAGGGTAAAAGTTTCCCTTTACTTTGAAGATACAATAATTTTCAATTTATAAGTACCAAATAACATAGCCTCAATATACACAAAGAAAAAAAATTGACATAATTAAAAACAAGTAGATAAATCTGTAACCAGGGTAAGAGATTAAAGGATACATCTGCAAGTAATTTATAGAATGGGGAGGCAAAAGCTACTAACTTATAAAAGATTTGAATAGCACTATAACATACTGACCTAATGGACATATGTTAAACATTACACACATCAACTTCCTTGTGCTTAGAGACTTTCCACACAGCTGGGGCCTAATGCTCTTTTCAGGACCCTGGCTAGGGAACTTTTCTAACACTCAAGGGTAATTTATATGTAGTAGGCATACATAGTTTGCATGTAGTCACTGAACGCATAGAAAATGATAATATTTTTTCACTTGCTCCATCTACCTCAGGCCCTGCTCAATTGTCCTAAAGGCTGAGGAGATCACTTTCTCAGAGCACTTGTGACTCTTTCAGGGACTGCCAGTGTGCACAATACAGTTGGAAAGCTGTG
>NW_007734207.1:1843-3700 GCF_000696425.1 Galeopterus variegatus | reverse complement strand
TCAGAGCACTTGTGACTCTTTCAGGGACTGCCAGTGTGCACAATACAGTTGGAAAGCTGTGCCATAAAGAATTCTTGGGGGCTTTAAGTGTGGAAGAGCTCGTGGCTCTATACCAGGGTGTGGTCACAGGTTACCAAAAATTCATATCCTGTGTTTCACCCCCAAAACCCTAAAACAAATTGCTAGGCTGTAATCCTTTATACCTCTCCTTTTGTGGTAAATAGACTCCAAGGTGGCTCCCAGTGATGCCTCCTCCTCACGTTCAGTCTCCTGTGTAGTCTCCCTTCACAGTGAATAAGGCTGACCGGTGTCACCAGTAAGATACTGCAGTCATGACAAAGTGTGACTTGTGACTTCTGAGGTATTGCCCCTTCTGCCTTGTTCTATTTGGATCATTCACTTGGGGAAGTAAGTCACCATGTTGTGAGGACTTCAGCAGCCCCATGGAAAGGTCTGTATGGTGAAGACTCAAGGCCTCCCACAATGGCTAGCACTAACTAACTCGCCAGCCGTGTGGGTGAGCCACCTTGGAAGCAGACCCCCAAGTTCCAGTACAGCCTTCCTACACATGACTGCAGCCCCAGATGACAGCCTGACTGTACCCTCATGGGAAACCCTGAGCCAGAACCACCCAGCTGAGACACTCCCAAACTCCCAACCCACAGAAACTGTGAAATATTATTTTCATCATTTAGGTAATTTGTTACACATCAGTAGAGAACTAATACATCTGTTTAGTAGAACATGACACTTTTCTAGCTACCCACCCACATTTCAAGGGCTAAGATTTCATCTGTGTTCAATATTACACTACAAAGTATGGAAGTTATGTCGGATTTTCTTAAATTTCCTATAGGCAGGAAGAAAATGTTTCAGAAGGGCTCCTGGAGATTGTGGCAGGTGGAGCCTTGGATTGGAGGGTGACCCAAGCCCCACCCCCAGCCCTGTCAATGAATTCCACATGAAGGCTGGTGTTTTCCTTCCGAGCACTGTGCATCTCAGGTGAAGCAATTGCTGTGTAGCCACCAGAGCATCTGTGTTGCCATAGCAACGGGCAATGTTTGGTTACTAAGTTTGCAGTAAGAAAGTCCAGCTATGTCTGAGGTTGGTGGAGGAGAGGGCTGGAAAGACCCTTGCAGAGGCTTCTGGTGCATTGAGACTGCGTGGGTGGGAAGAGCAGAAAGGTCTAAGGGCAAGTTCAATCTGTGACTTAAAAGGCACTGGGAGGCGAAAGCAGAAAGCTGGACCTGTTGTCCAGTCCACAGGGAGAGGATGGTCCTGGAAGTGGGAGATTAAGTGAAGATCTGGAGCCAGGATGATGTAAGAGCAGAGTAAAGAGCAAAGAATAAGGGCAGAGGAAAAGCACAGAGGATTGGTGGATGAGTCCATTTCTGTTGCTTATATCAAAATACCTGGAATTGGGTAATTTGTCAGAAAACAAAATGTATTGCTTACAGTTTCCGAGGCTGGGAAATCGAAAGTCCAGGGAGCACATCTGGTGAAGGCTTCCTTGGTGGTGGCTTCAGAGGTACAGGGTATCCCATTGGGAGATGGAGGAAAGAGAGAGAGAGCTAACCTTCTCAGATGGCTCCTTTAAAAGCCATCAGAACCACACCCATGACCACCGTTAATCTATTAGCTTATTACTCAGTGACTAGACCAGTCCATTCACTAAGCATGGTCCTCCCTGTTCAGTCACCTCTTCAAGGCCCCACCTTTCAATTACCATAATAAGATTTTCCACACCCTCAACAGTCATGGTAGGGATCAGACTTCTAATAAGTAAAACTTGGGGGACACAGTTCTGTTGCTTTGCCCCCATGGATTTGTCACCCCACTTTCCCTGGGTGATGGAGC
>NW_007734207.1:0-1196 GCF_000696425.1 Galeopterus variegatus | reverse complement strand
AAACTGCAAGGCTTTGGAAAACCAGGCCCTATGAAGTACATTTGCTTTAAGAATCCTCTACTCAGTTCAATCCTTATCAGTTGGGATGCTGCTATGGATTGTGTCCTCCAAGTCTTGTGTGTTAGTAGCTTTATCTCCAATATGACCATTAGGAGAGTGAGAAATCCTATTATGGTAATTCAAAGGTGAGGCCTTGAGGAGGTGATTAGATTCTGCGGACCATGCCTAGTGAAGGGATTAAAAATGGTGGTCATGGGCCTGGTTCTGAGGGTTTTAAAAGGAGAGTGCGTGAGGAACTCTCTCTCTCTCTCTCTCTCTGCTCTGCCATTTTCTGCCATCTGAGACCCCTGGGTCACTGTCACCCTGCCACCACCAAGACCCTCACCAGCTGTGTTCCTTACACTTTGGACTTCCCAACCTCCAAAACTGCAAGCAATAAATTTCATTTTCTTACAAACTACTCAGTTCTGTGTATTTTGTGATAAGTAACAGAAACAGGCTAATACAGATGCTTTCTGTGCATGGGGCTGAGCCTGAGATTCATTTAGACTGGGCATCAGTAAAGCCTTCCTGGTGCCCAGAGTGGCCTGGGCTATTTCCACTTTGTGAGGCTCCCCATAAATTACAAGAATCAAGAAAAGCCAAAAGAAAGCTATGAAAATAATGATATAGTTTAAATGTTTATATTTAACAAACTGATATTTTAACAAAAAACAATGCAATGCATGGGAAATTTGCAAGATGTTTTGAGATTAAGTAATGGCCAAAGTCTAAATCTAAAGTCCCTAGTGAATGTAAGGAGTGGGCCAAATGACTCCCCCTTCACCCCCTGCCTGGGCAGTCTGGGTTCACAGCTGTGTGTTGTTGGGCTGGGCTGACCTAATGCAAAGACAGGAGATGAAAGTAGATAAAGCATGAGTCTGGGGGGAGAAGGAACCAAGCGGGATGTATAGAGGATGGAAGACACAGAACAAATGCTATTCCCAGTGCTCCTGGGCAGCTCAGGCCCAGATCACTTAGGAAAAGCAGATCACGTCTCCTCCGGTGTCCTATTTCACCCCAGTCTGACTTCATACTTAGATATCGTGTTACTGTAGAAAAGTAACTCAATTTCTTTGTGCATTTATTGCTTTTCTTATCAGAAATGGGATATGTTTCAACCCCATAAAGAAATCCATAGACACATGTCAGTAGAG
>NW_007734206.1:95226-97109 GCF_000696425.1 Galeopterus variegatus | reverse complement strand
TTTATAAATAACCCAGTTCCAAGTATTCTGTTATAAGGAACACAAATGGACTAATACACTGCGCCAGCACCTTGGGGCCCACCTGGGGACCTGAGGGATGGAGCCAGAGACTGGATCCCCCCACAGCCAGGCACACCACCAGCACCAAGGAGCATGCCAAAAACACCTCTGTGTGGGTGGCCCACCCCAATAACCATGGCTGCTGCAAAAGTAGCTAGACGCCACAACCACCATGCAGTTGGTCTGCCAGCCACTGGATTGCATTGACACAAGAAGGGTCACCATCAGAGATAAAGAAGAGGATGTCTCTCTGCACAAAGCCCATTCCAGAGTGACAGAAGAAGCATCTGCTCTATGATAATATTGGGGGACCTGAACCCACCTCTAAGCATTGGACAGATTATCTAGGCAACAAATCAGCAGAGTAACCATTATTCTCATAATAATCATATACATTGTATATTGACAAAATAAAAATTTAACGAAAAAAAAAATAAATTACTTCTATAAATTATACTGCATCAAGAAAGTACTTGATATGTAGAAGGATCTCACTGAGAGATAATGACTGAATGATATAATTTTTTTCTAGCCATTTCTATTCAAACTCTAAGAGATTTGCTTTCAAATGATATGGCTCAGGGGAGATGGAAGTCAAATTAGTGGAAAATGATCTCTCCTATTTGCATGTTTACAGACCTGAATTCATCCATGAAGTCATTACCACAAATGGAAAATTGCAGCAAGTGTCAACGATAAATGGACATCATTTGTTTATTCTGGAAATTATATAGTAGCTGACTGCAAGTAATAAACATATTCATGAAGAGCTGTATCTCTTAAGAGAACTGTTTGGTTTAGTACTGAAATTACACTATAAAAAGAACAAACCATTCTTTCACAAAGATCTCTGAAAGTCTATCACATAGCAGAATTTTGGCTATATATTCTGGAATTGATAAAAACATATATCAAAAGAATAGTAATTGGATGCAACTATTTGGCTGTAAAGCTGTCAGTGAGGTACAACATCAGAAATATTATCATGGAAATGTCAACTGGAATGAAGATCTCCTTTCTGGTACTGGCAACAGGAGAACTTGTATTAGGGATGCTGGGAAACGGGCTCATTGGACTGATCAACTGCATCGAATGGATGAAGAGTCGGAAGGTCTCATCAGCTGATTTTATCCTCACCAGCTTGGCTATGGCCAGAATCATTCAACTGTCTATAACACTATTTAATTCATTTATAGCGGCGTTAAGTCCTCATCTGTATGCCACCGGTATACTAGCAAATCTGGTTAGTATTCTTTTGACACTAACTCATCACTTGACTACCTGGCTAGCTGCCTGCCTCAGCATTTTCTACTTGCTGAAGATAGCCAACTTCAACCACTTCTTTTTCCTGTGGCTGAAGGCGAGAATGAACAGAGTGGTGCTTGTTGTCTCCCTGGGGTTTTTGTTTTCAGTGTGTGTTAACTTTTTAATTCTGGAAGCTTTCGGTGAGTTGGGGATAAATACCTTCCACGTACATGAAAGGAACATGACTGTGCATTTCGTTGTATGTGAAATTTTCTATTTTAAAAGCCTTACTCTTTTCAGCTTGACTTTTGTCATCCCCTTTCTTCTTTCCCTGACCTCTTTGCTCCTTTTATTACTGTCTTTGGTGAGACACACCAAGAATATGCAGCTCAACTCCATGGGCTCGGGGGACTCCAGCACAGAGGCCCATAAAAGGGCCATGAAAGTGGTGACCACCTTCCTCATCCTCTTCATTATTTACTTTTTTCCCACGGTAATAGGAAGCTGGATCTTCCTTAAAGTACGGAGCTATGAGGTCATGATGTGTTTTGTGGTCATTTCAACTGTCTTTCCCTCAG
>NW_007734206.1:90180-95216 GCF_000696425.1 Galeopterus variegatus | reverse complement strand
ATATATATATATATATATATATATATATATATATATATATATATATATATACAGAATGTAACAATGATTATTGAAAGATTAAAAATAGCCAGTAGAAGGAGCAGGAGCCAGCAAAAGCCACAGCTGTGCCCTTTGGATGGAGTTGCTTGGAGGCTGCAGGGGTGAAGAGGGCCTTTTTGGCCCCCAGGCCAGCAAGACCACTAATAGGGTTCCCATTGACCCATATAGGAGTGAGGAGCCACAACAACTGAAAAAATGGAGCCACTCAGAGGCCAGTGAGTCATCAGAAGGGACTGGTGCACAGCCCATCCTACGGGAAGTGTTTGCAGCATGGGCAGTGGGAGAGATGGGCCCACTGGGGGAACACTGGGGCACAGCAAGAACAGCTGATCTGCACCTCAGCCAGTGTAGGACCACTCAGAGGAGACTGGTCAGGAATATAGAATTGCATGGGGTCCAGTTTGATCAAAAGACTCAGGCTCAGATCAGAATTACTACACAACCCAGGTGCACCGAGTATCTGGAGAGCCAAAAGTACCTATAAAGTCAACCATTATAACCTGTGCTGTACAAAAAGCCTTCCGTAGGGAAGCAGCAGCAAAGTACCAATTTAGCTAAACCACAGAGCTCAAGTACTGGTCCCACCAGGAAGTTTTCCCACTTTAGAAGTAAGCAAAGGACAAAAAAATTAGTTCTGGCTCAGACACACCTCCAGCACCACAGGTCTGCCTGGGGATGTGAGGCATGGAGCTGGGGACTGTACCCACCTCCCACAACCAGGCATACTGTGCCAGTGTCTCGGGGACCCAAGGTATGGAGCCAGGGACCGGACCCCTGTGCCACAATCAGGCATGCTGCGTATAGTGAATTGAATTATGTCCTCCCCAAACTCTCTGAAGCTTGAATAGTGTCCCCCAAGTTTTATGTATTAGAAACTTAGCCCCCACTGTGACTGTTAAGAGGGTGGGAAATCCTATTATGGTAATTGAAAGGTGGAGCCTTGAAGAGGTGATTGGATTGTAGGACCATGCAGTAGTGAATGGATTAAAACTGGTGGTCAAGGGCATGGTTCTGAGGGCTTTAAAAGAAGAGGAGAGTCTGTCTGTCTCTCTGCTCTGTCTGCTTTCACCATCTTGCAATGTGAGACCCCTAGGTCACTGTTGCCACCACCAGATGGACTTTGGACTTCCCAGCCTCAGAAACTGTAAGCAATAAATTTCATTTTCTTTATAAATAACCCAGTTCCAAGTATTCTGTTATAAGGAACACAAATGGACTAATACACTGTGCCAGCACCTTGGGGCCCACCTGGGGACCTGAGGGATGGAGCCAGAGACTGGATCCCCCCACAACCAGGCACACCACCAGCACCAAGGAGCATGCCAAAAACACCTCTGTGTGGGTGGCCCACCCCAATAACCATGGCTGCTGCAAAAGTAGCTAGACGCCACAACCACCATGCAGTTGGTCTGCCAGCCACTGGATTGCATTGACACAAGAAGGGTCACCATCAGAGATAAAGAAGAGGATGTCTCTCTGCACAAAGCCCATTCCAGAGTGACAGAAGAAGCATCTGCTCTATGATAATATTGGGGGACCTGAACCCACCTCTAAGCATTGGACAGATTATCTAGGCAACAAATCAGCAGAGTAACCATTATTCTTTCAGAAGGAGAGAAGAAATCTAGGGTAATGGGGGTGGGGGTGGGGATAGGGTGAGATTGGGCAAGGGGCATAAAGAATAAATATGATCTGTAACAATATATATGCTAGTACTATTGATTTGATCAACATCTAAATGTTGAACCCTCAAAATATGTATAAATTTTGATTCAATAAAAAGTTAAAAAATAAAAAATAAAAAAAATAAATAGTTCAACCCTAAAAAAAAGAAATAGCTAGTAGAAGGAGGAAAAAAGAAACAGATACCTACTCAGTTCACTAGAGAGTGGGGAAGGAGGAAAAGAAGGAGGGAGAAACTTGATAAATAGCACAAAATACTAATCACAGTACACATAAAATGACTAGCAGTTAAAAGACAGAATGTCTTATCAGAGTTAAAAATTAACTTTAGCTACATACTGCTTCTGAGACATGATAAATGATTATTACACAAAGTTTCAAAAGAAAGGGCTAGAAAAAGATACAGTAGATACATGCAAAGAAAGCTGTTTGTTAGTATTAACAAAATAGACTCATGGAAAAACTTGATTAGTAATAGTCATTTTATAAGAATAAAAAGAATAATTTACTCAGACTATATAACAATCTGAATCTGTTTGCATGATAGCTTTAGATTATTCTCTAAGGAAAAATTGACAGAATAAGGAGAAATCAACAAATTCACAATCATAGAACTTTTACTACTCTTTCTCGGAAACTGATAAATCAACAGGCTCAAAATTAATAGGATAGAGAAGATTTGAACAAATCGCATTACAGACTTCATCTTGTACATCTAGCAATGAAGAAGAGATACAGTTTTTTTTCCCCCAAGTATAAGTGGGACATTTATAAAAGTTGATCGTATACCAGGTCTCCCAGCAAATCTCAAAAAATAACGGAGAAGAGATATCCTAGAGATCATATTCTCTGGTCTCATTAGAAACCATTGGATAAAAAACATAACCTATACTTGGGATATTTATAGCCTTAAACATATGTTAGTAAACTGGACTGGAAATTTATGAGGTAAGTGTTCAGTTCAAAAAGTTACAAAAAGGACAAAGTAAGCTCAAATAACTTGGAAGGAAGTGATAAAGAGCAGAAATGAACTAGAAGTCAGGGAGTTGACAGGATCAACAGTTTTGAAAAGACACATTGGCAAACCTCTATGAAGATTAGTTAAGAAAAAAGAAGGCGTGAATAAGCAATATTAGGAATGAAGATGGCCATAACTACAAATATAGTAGAAACTTTACAAAATTTTTTTTTTGACCGGTAATGGGATCTTAACCCTTGATTTGGTGTTATCAGAACCACAGTCTCCCATGTGAGCTAACCAGCCATCCCTATATAGGGATTCGTACCCATGGCCTTGGTGTTATCAGTACCACACTCTTCCAAGTGAGCCACGGGCTGGCCCTAGAAACATTAAAATTTTATATTGTGAATACTGCAAATAACTGTATTTAAATTTGAAAACTCAGATGAGGTGGACAGTTTTCTAGATAAATTTAATATACTAAGTATTTTAAGAAGTAGAATATTTAATTGCCCCAACTAACATTGAAGATATTGAACCAATTATTCTATCAAATTCTTAAGGAACAGATAATCTCAAATTATATAAACTATTCTAGAGAATAGGCAAAGAGGGAACATATATTAACTCATTTTATGCAGTTAATATAACTGTAACGTGAAAACTAGCCAAAGAAAATACAGACCGGTGTCACTTTATGAACATAGATACAAAATACTAAATAATATTAACAGATGTATAGTGAATATTAAAACACACTGTTACGAAGATTGCTCAACCAGGGAATATAAGATTGGTTTAAGTGAGAAAATCTGCTATCATTACTTTCCATATAATAGGTTAAAGGAGAAAAACTGAACCACTTTCTCTGTAGATAAAGAAAAAGCATTCATATTCCAATCATTTTAAAGAGTCGTAGCAAACTAGGAATAAAGGGAATTCTTCAACCTTAGATGGGGCCTCTATCACATACCACAGTTATATGTCCTAATATAAAAGGATTATAAAAGGTAACTAAAGTATCAATTATAATTGTATACAGCAAAAGATGCTTGGGATAAATTTAACAAGGTGCGATTATTATGGAAAAAATATAGAACTATTTAAAATCATGAAGTAGGGGAATGGTAGAGGCGAGGTAGCCCAGGTGATTTAATTACATCTGTATTATTTTTTTTCTTAATAAACAGGAACAAAGATGGAAAAATGTTAAGATTTAAAAAAGATGAGTGTTTAATAGGTTTATTTTTTTGTGTGCTTGAAATATTTCATTGATGTCCTAAAGTTTTATTTACACTAATAAAAGTACATAATTATGGAATAGGGAATTTAAAACTTTTAATTAGGTATAATTTGAAGCATGGTACTCCTAAACTCACTAAGTAGATAATAGCAGATTATAGGCCATTCTAGGAATATAAATGCAGGGTTCTTAAAAGTTCTGGTATAATATATCAATGTGCTATAGACAAAGACCATCAGGAACACACCAGCAGTTGAACAAAGTTGAGTTTATTGACTTACTGCAGTAAGAGAGAATGAATTCCATGGGGAACAATAGAGTGTTTCAGTAAGAGTATGTTAGAAAGGATTTTTTTTTGTAGGATTTGGGCTTGTGTTAGGTGATTTTGAATAAGGTTCAAGGAAATAGGACTTTGCTGTGGATTGGATGCTGTCAGGAAGTGGGGGTGATCTATGATTGTATATTTTACTAAATTTTATCTAGAAGGTGAGAGGAATGAATTGAAGCTAAAGCTGCAATTGGTAAAGCAGTAGCAGTCATTCATATTAGCCAGTATTAGGGGGGTGTTTGGTCATTTTTGAGTTTGGTCAGTGTTCTTGTTTTTGTCTGTTTTGACATGATTATGGAGTGGTCTTGTTTTTGTCTTGATCTGTTGTCACAGAGTGGTCTTGTCTGATGTTGGTGTTCTTTGGAAATATTTATGTTGAACAGGAGAACACTGCAGCCTACCTGTGAATGCCAGGCCAGCTTCTAGCAATACTAAGGCCTATCCTTAATTATCAGACCAGTTCCTGGTTGTCAGGAGCTGCTTTTCTCCATCTCAGATATTGGAGAAAAACCAGTAATACCCAACGAAAGCCAATAGTTAATTGATATAGGTAGGGAATTGTATTGAACTTCCTCATAACTGTGCAGGGAGTATGTGAATTAACTGGTGGATTGTTTTCTAAAAGCTTATATGGGTGGTTTGGTGTTTAAAACATATTTAGCAAAGAATCTCCTTGGCCTTTATTTTCAAATAGATGTCCTTTTCTTTTCTTTTCTTTTTTTTTTTTGTCTTTTTCCGTGTCCGGCAACGGATCGCAACCC
>NW_007734206.1:77315-89956 GCF_000696425.1 Galeopterus variegatus | reverse complement strand
AACCGGTCTGTATGTGGGATCCGAACCCTCGGGCGGGAGCGCCGCCGCGCTTCCCAAGCGGCGCACTATCCAGTGCGCCACCGGGCCGGCCCTAGATGTCCTTTTCTAATTAGGTGCCTCAGTACTTCGAATATATGGGAACTAGCAATGCATAAAGCATTTTAGTTTAGTTTAATTTTTGAACTCCTGTCTTGGGATTTGCTTTTTTAAAATAACCTCAGTTCTAACAGTCTTTGTTGCTGAATAAATGATTTTATTTTTTTCAATCAGTTGAAAAGTCATTTGGATAACATGGGTAATTAAATTAGGTAATGTTGCCTTCATTAAAAATACCCCAACCGATTATTGAGTAAACTTTTTCAGGCTTATATACTGCCTCTGGAAGTAACTACTTTGAAGAACAGTGGTGGTACAGATTCATAAGTTCAGCATATATTTTTTAATGGGCTACTTTTTAGATTAGCTGCTTTAGTTATTTTTTTTTTTTTTTTTTTTTTAAGTCAAAAGTAGGCAAGAGGGATAAGACTTAGCCATGTTGTGTCTTTTAACGTTTATGTATAGAACAAGATGTTTTTTGTATTATTTCAAGAATATTAAGTAGTGTGAAATAAAATGACCTTTGGAGGTTATATAATTTCTATTAAATTTAATAGTTTGTATTAAAATAGTACTTTCTTTGGGTTTTAATTTATTTTATTGTAGTTGAATTCTTCTAATAAACTTTTTTACTAATATGGTCATAGGTCATAGGCATCAAGAAAGACTGATGAATGTTTCTTTTTTTAAAAAAGTAAGCTACTTAGTCATAAAGCAACCTTTTCTTAAAGAGTTGTCAGTCAAATGACATCATTAGATATCTTGTTTGATTTTATTTCACTTTTAAAAGGAATTGTATTTATTTTTCCTTAGTGCATATTATCCTGTTGATACATTTATTCAAGAACATCTCCTAATTTTAGTCAAATTAATGTGTTTATTTCAGTTAATGGTCAACCAAGACCCCTTGAATCAAGTCAGGTGAAATACCTCCGTCGAGAACTGATAGAACTTCGAAATAAAGTAAATCGTTTATTGGATAGCCTGGAACCACCTGGAGAACCAGGACCTTCCACCAATATTCCTGAAAATGGTAAACCATGAATTCATTTTATTCTGATTTATTCTTATGTCTTTTTGCAGGTCTTTTTTTATTTTTTATTTTTTCTCTCTTTAGTAGAAGTAGGATGGTACACTCTGTCATTCTTTTTCCTGCTTCTGCCTCTGCACTAGTGTTCAAACACATGTTCCCAGACATGGCTGTTCATTCATAAGATTACTGAGAGGTTTCATTCTCCCAATTCCTGGAACTCATCATAAACCTATTGGAGGGTAGGGGCCTGGGAAACCCACTTTTAAAGTGCTCTCTGGGTGATTCTTTTATAGTTAGTCCTGGACTCTTGGGTTTGTGACAGTTTTCAAACCCCTTTGACTCATGAACTCTTTTCAGTGTTACAGATAAGTAATGAACCTTAGGAAGTGAAAATCATTTCATGAGTTTTATGTACAGTGTATGAAGTAATTTTGAGTACAAAATAATTTTGGGTTAGTACATTAAGATGTATACCATGTAAAGTTTATTTTAAACACTTTTAATCATATGCAAAGAAAAATTGATCTTTAAAAATTTACAGATGACATCTATTTATGTTAAGATAAAGCAAGATTTATTGACAGATTTGGAAGTGATATATAGTTTTGGAACCAAATGTATTTTAAAAGTGGACTGAAATTTAAGTGTATGTGATGGGTTGAAAGTAGACTTAAAAAACTGCTTTCCCCAACTTTTGTTTAAGATTCTTAGATGTTGCACTTAAAAAAAGACTTTTTTTTTACAGAATTGTTTTGCTTATAATTTTCAAGTGTTTAAAACTGTTCATATTGTAAAATAGTAATTTTTAAAACAGAGCCTAGATGACTGTACCTTAATAAAAGGTGATTTTTGTGGAAAAGTGGCATGTACAATTATAATCCCTTGAAACTTTTGGATTCTGAAGTATTCTATTTTTGGCCCCTAAATAAAAAGGTTTTCTTTCTTGAATTTAGTTATAGTTAAATAATGATGCATTTTCCATATGCATTTTCCATAATTTCCCTCTTTCTCTCTTCCAGCCATGTGAAATTATGTTAATAGTAGATCCTCAATAAATATTTAGTGATTGATTAGTAATTTCTAGTTCTACCTGTATTTCAGAATATACTGGAGATTTGTTGAAATACTGTGATGAGATCATCTTGGCCACTTTATAATGAAACTTTCTATATTTCAGGTCAAAGCAGATTGCCTGTTCTGAATCTTACTTCTCGAAACAAAAGGCTCCAGTTTTAGATCAAGGATTTGATGAAAACTTTAGACTATTTTCCTAGAATTCCTAGATGCTAACATAACATTTGCGTATAATTTCAGGGGGTTTAACCATGTGTAGAATCTTATGAAACATACATCAAAATACAACAAGTATAGCCAGTACCATGCAGAAATGACCTACAGTGGCTTACATTCTGTTCTAAGAAATAGAATTATAAGCTTTTTGGTTTTGATGAAACCTTTCTCTTTTTATCTGTTTCTTGTAATTATACCTAGTGTTTTTCTTTGTTAGTCCTTTGTTTCCATTATTTTCATACATTCTATTGTTAGCTTCTCACCCAGGTTAATGTAAAAGATGTTAAAACTGTTTTCTTCTATGAATCTTGGAAATTGTGCCACATACTATTTCTTTGTGTGGCCATCTTTTAGTCATTGTGTTCTGTCTGACTTATCTGATGATAAGACAATGTAAGAATAATGCATTCTGTGTTTTATTATTAGAGATGGTTGTAATTTATTTTTTGTTTTCTTGTACTTTGTTTGATAATTTAACCTCTTGGCTGCCTGGCTTCTGTGAAATCTTAAGCTTCAAAGCTCTAAGAACATATCCTGAGTTAATAATTTCCTTCTCAAGAAAAATAAATAAATCAAAAAACCCCACATTAGACACTGAAAATCTGGTCCACAAAACAAAACTGCCAATCAGCTATCAGTACTATTTATAATCTTGAGGCTTATATACACTGAGAAATGTGTGGCTACCTATGGTCTTCAGTGCTCTACCTCTTTAATGGTCCTTAGCCACTTGTTTTCCTCTATGCGGCAAATGATGTGTAAGCTACTTTAGATAGTATATTGACCTGTTACGGTATCTCTGGAAGCTGATGGAGCAGACATATGAGGGTACTTCAAAAAGTTCATGGAGAGATTGGTGTTGTTTTTCAATTCTATTTTTCCACGAATTTTTTGAATTACCCTTGTAGTGTGTTTTCTGATAGACTTAGTTTGCAATAAGTGAAAAGAGGCATGGGTAATGAGAGGTAGTAGTAGTGTGAGGGGGAGTAATTCGTAAGATCGGTGTGTATGCTCTTGGTATGTAACCTTGAGATTAGAGGAAGGAAGTTGGTGAGGAAGATAGGTAACGGGTAGACATATTTTAAAGGATTAATTTAGGAGGTTTTTCCCCAAGAAACTTAGGAAATACTAGGATAATCTGGAATGGCAAGTTAGGAACAAATGAGAACTGCGAGCCTTTGTGTACTGGGGTTACATATATTCCAGTTAGTACTTAACATTTTTTTCCCAAGATAATTTTTGTATTGATCACAGGGGTGGTCTAATAACTGATGTTCACTAACAGAAAAAAATTTATAATCATTATCTGTTAATTGAGTAAATGGTTAGCATCATTCTGTTTACTTGTTTACAAGTTGTTTTGTTTTTAATTTTTCTATTTTGTATCTTGGCCTCAGGTTCCTATTCGCAAACTGTAGGTTTTTCTTGATCCTCCTTTCTTTTACAAGGTAGTAGTATAAATGCCTATTGAATACCTTAGAGTCCTTAGAAGAAAAGTGTGGTTTTAAATTTAACCTCGATATTTAAATTTTTATTTTCCTGTTTTGTTAAAACATTTTATTATGGAAAAACTTAAACATATACAGAAGTAGACATAATATTGTAATGCATCCTGTGAACTCAAATCCAACTTCAGTGGTTATCAACTCATAATATGTCATCTGTACTTTTATACACTTCCACCCCTCTCATATTATTTTGAAACATATCGCAAATACACACCATTTCATCTGTAAGGACTTTAATAAGTATTTTAATGAGTAATAAGTATTTTAAAATAAGAGGTAGCAAATTAAAAGTATGTTTCTAATGTGCTATTTACAGATTAAGCATGAATTCTGATTGGCTTGATTTCCATGTAATTTAGCAGTGGACCAATAGAAATAAAGCATAAAGGTTGAGATCATAACTTCAGATAAGCTTCTTATCCTTTTACAAAATAAAGCATTAATTTAACTATAACTGTTATTTCCTGAGTGCCCAGTATGTATCTGATATTAGGATATAGGTCATGGGACTCCAAAAAAAGTAAAATGTTTCTTTCTGTTAAAGAGCTTGTATATATATGTGTTTTTTAATCTAATAATTCTTAGGGAAGAAGGTAGATAATTTTTTGGAAAAACTGTTACTTATCTTGCATTTCTTTTTGCACATTTTTTCTGATTTTAACAGTAAGTATAAAAATAAGTATGAAGAAGAAAGTAAAATGGTGTATAATCATGTATTCAAAGAGACTTACTGTTAATATTCTAGGCCATACTGATGTGCACATATATTTCTCTATCTTGTATTTTTAGGCCTTATTGAGTATGGGTAAAATGGAAGCAAGTTTTTGTTTATTCCTCTATTCTTCTTGTAGATACTATGGATGGTAGGGAAGAAAAGCCTGCTGCTTCTGAATCTTCGGGAAAACAGTCTACTCAGGTTATGGCAGCAAGTATGTCAGCTTTCGATCCTTTAAAAAACCAAGATGAAATCAATAAAAATGTCATGTCAGCATTTGGCTTAACAGATGATCAGGTTTCAGGTAAGTTCCTCCCTTCCTCCCTTCCTTCATATCCTCCTTCCTCCTTTTCCTCTTTCCTTTTTTCTTCTTTTAATTGAAGAATAACTTGTATATGGTGAAGTGTACAAATCTTAAGAGTTCAGTTCAAAATTTTGTGTTTATACACCTATGTAAAACACTGACTAGATCAAGATGTAGATAATTTCCAGCACCCCAGAAAGCTTTCTTATACCCTCTTCCAGTCAGCACCCTCCCCCCTAAAGAATAACCACAGTTTGGTTCAAATAAATTTTATCGAAAGGAAAATACAGAAAGTTTTTTAAAATCTGAACTGTTTTATTATCTTATATCAGATTTGTTGCAGGATTCAAATTGCATTGGATAGGTCTTATTATCTTTTTTGATCTTAAATTAGACAAATTTAAAATTAAACATAGGTTTCTCGTTGTTTGATTTTTATTTTTTAATTTTTTTATTATTAGCATATTCATCATTACAAATCATAATCTTTCCCCATGCCCTCCACCTGACCTATCATTCCCCAACCTCTCTCCGTTCCTCCTCCCATCACTAGTATCTTTAGGTTTGTTCTCTCCTTCTGAAAGTTCAGTGCACTACTGTGGTTCACTCGTTCACTCTTTCTTTCTTTCATTCTTTCTTTATTACCTTCTTTCTCTTTCCCTTCCTTCCTTCCTTCTTAGCACGCAGTTCTGAGTGAAAACATGCAGTATTTCTCTTTCTGTGTCTGGCTTGTTTCACTTAACATAATTTTCTCCAGGCTCATCCATGTTGCTGCAAATGGCAGAATTTCATTCTTTTCTATGGCTGAGTAGTATTCTGTTGTGTATATATACCACATTTTCCTTATCCAGTTGTCTGTCGATGCACATTTAAGTCAGTTCCATATTTTGACTATTGTAGATAGAGCTGTGATGAACATGGGACTACAGGCAGTATCCCTTCAACACGATGATTTCCATTCTTTTGGGTATATACCCAGAAGTGGGATTGCTGGATCATATGGTAGTTCTATCTGTAGTTGTTTGAGAAACTTCCATACTGTTTTCCATAATGGCTGTGCCAATTTGCAGTCCTACCAACACTGTAGACGAGATCCCCTTTCCCTTCATCCTTGCCAGCATTTGTTATACTCGATCTTTTTAATAATGGCCAGTCTAACCAGATGATATCTCAATCTGGTTTGATTTGCATTTCCCTGATGATTAGTGATGCTGAGCATCTTATCATATACCTGTTGGCCATTTGTATGTCTTCCTTTGAAAAATGTCTATTCAGAATCTCCTTTGCCCATTTTAAAATTTTATTATTATTATTATTTTTGCTGTATAGTTTGAATTCCTTATATATTCTGGATATATTAAATCTCTTGTTGAATGTATAATTTTCTCCCACTGTATAGGTTGTCTTTTTGCTCTGTTGATTGTTTCCTTGGCTGTGCAGAAGCTTTTTAGCTTGATATCATCCCATTTATTTATTTTTTCTTTTGTTGCCTATGCTTTGGGGTCTTATTCAAAAAGTTTTTGCCCAGTCCTACTTTCTGGAGTGTTTGTTTCTCCTATATGTTTTTTTAAGTAATTTTACGAGAAGCTTTTTAGCTTGATATCATCCCATTTATTTATTTTTTCTTTTGTTGCCTATGCTTTGGGGTCTTATTCAAAAAGTTTTTGCCCAGTCCTACTTTCTGGAGTGTTTGTTTCTCCTATATATTTTTTTAAGTAATTTTACGGTTTCAGGTCTTATACTTAAGTCTTTAATCCATTTTGAGTTGATTTTGATATATGGTGAGAGGTACAGGTCCAGTTTCATTCTTCTGCATGTGGATGTCCAGTATTCCCAGAATCATTTATTGAAGAGGCAGTCTTTTCCCCACTGTATATTTTTGTTGCCTTTGTCAAAGAACAGTTGGTTGATTCCTGGATTTTCTATTCTAATTCTAGTTCTGTTTATCTGAGTGTCTGTTTTTATGCCAGTACCATGCTTTTTTTGTTACAATATCTTTGTAATATAATTTGAAGTTGGGTAGTGTTATGCCTCTGGCTTTATCTTTTTTGATCAAGATTTCTCTGGCTGTTCAGGGTCTTTTGTTGTTCCATGTGAATATTAGGATTGCCTTTTCTATTTCTGTGAAGAATGTCATTGGTATTTTGATGGAGATTGCATTGAATCTGTAGATTGCTTTGGGTAGTATGGACATTTTCACAATGTTAATTCTTCTAATCCAAGAGAATGGTATGTCTTTCCACCTTTTTGTGTCCTCTTTAATTTCTTTCAGTAGTGTTTTGTAGTCTCATTATAGACATCATTCATCTCCTTGGTTAAATTGATTCCTAGCTATTTTATTTTTTTGGTGACTATTGTAAATGGGCTAGGTTTCTTGATTTCTTTTTCTGCTAGTTTATTATTGGACTGTAAAAATGCTACTGATTTTGGGGTGTTGATTTTATATCCTGCAACATTACTGAAATTGTTAATCAGCTCTATGAGCTTTTTGGTTGAGTCTATAGGTTTTTCTATATATGTAAGATCATGTTGTCTGCAAACAGGGACAGTTTGACTTCATATTTTCTAATTTGTATGCTCTTTATTTCTCTTGCCTTATTGCTCTGGCTAACACATCCAATACTGTGTTAAATAGGATTGGTGAGAATGGACATCTTCGTCTTGTTCCTGTTTTTAAGAGGAAAGCTTTCAGCTATTCCCCTTTCAGGATGATATTGATGATTAGTTTGTCATATATGGCTTTTATTGTGTTGAGATAATTTCTTTTTGTACCTGATTTGCTGAGAGTCTTTATCATGAAGGGATATTGAATTTTATTGAATGCTTTTTCTGCATCTATTGAGATAACCATATGTTTTTTGTCCTTGACTTTGTTGATGTAGCATATCACATTTATTGACTGCGTATGGTGAACCATCTTTGCATGCCTGGGATGAATCCCACTTGATTGTGGTGTATAATTTTTTTGATGTTTTGCTGTGTTCTGATTGTTAATATTTTGTTGAGGAGTTTTGTGTTTATGTCCATCAACGATATTGACCTGTAATTTTCTTTTTTTGTTGTATCTTTGTCTGGTTTTGATAGCACAGTTTTGCTGGCCTCATAGAATGAGTTTGGGAGAATGTCTTCTGTTTCAATTTATTGGAACAGTTTGAAGAGAAATGGTATTTTTCTTTAAAGGTTTGATAGAGGGCCGAGCCCGTGGCGCACTTCGGATCCTATATAGGGATGACTGGTGCGCTCACAGCGCTCACTGGCTGTGGCTGGTCTCAAAAAAAAGGACAAAATATAAAATAAAATAAAATAAAGGTTTGATAGAATTCAGCTGTAAAGCTATCCAGTCCTGGGCTTTTCTCAACATTGCTGATTATTGCTTCAATCTCATTGCTTGTTATTGGTCTGTTCAAGTTTTCTATTTCTTCTTGGTTCAGTCTTGGTAGTTTGTATGTGTCCAGAAATTTATCCATTTCCTCCAGGTTTTCATATTTGTTGGTGTACAGTTGTTTATAATAATCTCTAATGATTCTTTGTATTTCTGTGTTATCAGTTGTAATCTCTCCCTTTTCATTTCTTTATTTTGTTATTTGGGTCTTCTCTTTTTTTGTTAACCTAGCTAATAATGGTTTGTCTATTTTATGTATCTTCTCAAAAAACCTACTTTTTGTTTCATTGATCTTTTTAATCATTTTTTGGGTCTCTGTTTCATTTAATTCTGATCTGATCTTAATTATTTCTTCTCACCTACTACTTTTAGGATTGGATTGTTGTTTTCCTAGTTCTTTGAGGTGTAGTTCTAGGTCATTTATTTGAAGCCTTTCTATTCTTTTGATGCAAATACTTATTACAATAAACTTCCCTCTTGGTACTTCTTTTGCAGTATACTACAGGTTTTGGTATGATGTATCTTTATTTTCATTAGTTTCAAGAAATTTTTTGATTTGTTATTTAATTTCTTCTTGGACACATAGGTTATTCAGGAGCTTGTTGTTTAGTTTCCATTCACTTGTATTGTTTCCAGAGTTTCACTTGTTAATGATTTACAGTTTCAGTCCATTGTGGTCTGAAAAGATACTTGGAATGATTTCAGTGTTTTAAATTTGCTGATAATTGATTTGTGACATAACATGTGGCACCGCCGAGCTCCCAAGTGGCGCACTCTCCAGTGCGCCACCGGGCCGGCCCATGGGCCTAGCTTTTTAATCCAGTCAGTCAGTCTTTGTCTTTTGAGTGGGGAGTTTAATTAATTTACATTTAGGGTAGTTATTGACAGGTATTGCTTTACTCTTGTCATTTTATTGCTTTTTGTTATGATGATTTAAATATCTTTTGTTCCTTTCTTCCCCTTTTATTTTTCATCTTCAATGTTAGTTGGATTTTTGAGTTGGCATGCCTTAGCTTTTGAGGCTTGCTGGTCATCACTGGGCTGGTTGAGTATTGGGGGTTTGTGGCTGAGACCCTTGGCTCCCACCGCCCTGGCTTGGGAGAGCCTGGGGCACCTCCTGCGGCGGCTCAGTGGTCACTGCTGGGCTGGTTGCTTGTGTTGGGGGGGGATTGTGCATGAGGCCTTCAGCCCCCCACTGACCTACCTCTGGAGAGCCCAGGGCATTTCCTGTGGCAGCTTGGTGGTTGTTGCTGGGATAGTTGCACTTGTCAGAGGGGTGTGGCTAAGGCCCGAGGTGCCCATCCTTTGGACTGGTTGTGGGTGTCGGGGGGCATAGCTGAGGCCCCCAGCCCTCCTCCCTTTCTGGCTTGGTAGGCCAGGGACTTCTGGTCCTTCTAGGTGTTATAAGTGTTCTTTGGTGAAATGAGACCTTTACTAGTGGTCAAACTTTGTCTCTGGTTGTGGGTACTTTGTTTTTTCTTTCAGTTCTGTGCTGGATTATTTTCTGTTCCTGACACTTAAACTCTGTGCTGGAACTAATTTGTTGTTGTTTGCTTACTTTTAAAATGGGAGAACTTCCTGTGGGGACCAGTACGTGAGCTCTTGGTTGAGTTAAATTGCTGCTTTGCTGCTGATTCTGTAGGGAAGGCTTTTTGTGTAGCTCAGGGTTTAATGGTTGACTTTACAGGTACTTCCGGATCTGGTAAAATCTGGTGCACCTGGGTTATATAGAAACACTTGTCTGGGCCTGAGTCTTTTCATCAAACTGCACCCCTTGCAATTCTGGATTCCTGACCAGTCTTCTTTGAGTGGTCCTGCACTGATTGGGGGGCAGATCAGCTGTCCTTGCTGTGTCCCTGTGTTCTATCAGTGGGCCTGTCTTTCCCACCACCTGTGCTTCAAACACTTCCCATGGGACGGACCATGCTCTGGTCCCTTGTGATGACTCACCGGCCTCTGAGTGGCTCCCTTTTTTCAGTTGTTGTGGCTCCTCGGTCCTGTGTGGGTCCGTGGGAACCCTGTTGATGGTACTGCTGGCCTGGAGACCCAAGGCTCTCTTCCCCCTGCTGCCTCCAAGCAACTTCATCTAAAGGGTACAGCTTGTGGCTTTTGCTGGTTCCTGCTCTGTGCACTCAGCAGCTCCAGCCTTAAAGCGGCTGCAGCATGAAATGGTCAATGTGATTTTTTCTTTCTCTTATTGTGGCTTCTCCCACCTTCATGCATTCCATAGGTCTCTCCTCCTCTTCCCCTAAGCTCTAGTGGTCCCAGCTTGGCTGCTGTTGCATTTTAATTGTTGTAAATTGGTTGATTTATGGGAGAGAGTGACACAAGGGACCATCTATTCCACCATCTTGACCAGAAGGCTGGTCTAAGGTGTAGTTTAAATCCTGTGTTTCTTTGTTGATTTGTTGCCTGGAAGATCTGTCCCATACTGAGAGAGGAGAGTGTTCAGGGAAACCACTATTATCATATTAGGGTCTGTCTCTTTTTTTTAGGTCTAAGAGTGTTTGCTTTATATATTGGGTTCTCTAATGTTGGGTGCATACATATTTATGATTATTATATCTTCTAACTGGATAGATCCCTTTATCATTACATAGTGGCCTTTGTCTCTTTTTATGGCTTTTGATTTAAAATCTATATTATCTGATATCAGAATAGCTATTCTTGCTCATTTTTTGTTTGCATGTGCACAGTATATCTTTTTCCATCCCTTAACTTTTAGTCTGTGTGTGTTTTTACAGGTGAGGTGAGTCTCTTCAAGACAGCGTATAGTTGGGCCTAGCTTTTTTTCTTTTTTCCTTTTTGTCTTTTTTACTGACCGGCAACGGGATCGCAACCCTCGGTGTTGCGCCTGCACCACGCTCAGCCAGTGAGCGGGAACCGGTCTCCACATGGGATCTGAACCCTCGGCGGGAGCACCGCCGAGCTCCCAAGTGGCGCACTCTCCAGTGCGCCACCGGGCCGGCCCATGGGCCTAGCTTTTTAATCCAGTCAGTCAGTCTTTGTTTTTTGAGTGGGGAGTTTAATTAATTTACATTTAGGGTAGTTATTGACAGGTATTGCTTTACTCTTGTCATTTTATTGCTTTTTGTTATGATGATTTAAATATCTTTTGTTCCTTTCTTCCCCTTTTATTTTTCATCTTCAATGTTAGTTGGATTTTTGAGTTGGCATGCCTTAGCTTTTTTTGCTTGTTTGCATTTTTGTTTTAATGGTGGATTTTTCTTTTTCTTGTGTGTCCGTGATAGTGATTATCATTTTTCACATTCCGGATGTAGGACTCCTTTGAGAATTTTTTGCAGGGCTGGTCATGTGGTGGTCACGATTTTTGTTTGTCTGGGAAATACATTATTTCTCCCTCATTTCTGAAGGATAACCTTGCTGGGTGTAGAATTCTTGGCTGGCAGTTTTTTTCTTTTAGTATTTTGAATATATCGTCCTATTTTCTTCTGGCCTGTAAGGTTTCAGTTGAAAAGTCTGCTGTTAGTCTGATGGGGGCACACTTATAGCTGACTTGATGCTTTTCTCTTCCTGCTTTGAAGATTTTCTCTTTGTCTTGAGCTTTGCCAGTTTGGCTACAGTGTGTCTTGGAGAGGACCTTTTTGGATTGAATCTGTTTGGGGATCTTTGGGCTTTCTGGATCCGAAGGTCTGCATCTCTCCCTATTCCTGGGAAGTTTTCTGTTATTATTTCCTTGGATAGGTTTTTCATGCCTTTTCCTTTCTCCTCCCCTTCTGTGGAATATACATGATTTGAATGTACTGAGGTTGAGGTTGTCTGCTAGCTCTCTTAGATTTTCTTCATTTTTTAAATTCTTTCTTATTTTTTCTGCCTGGGTTATTTCAAAAAGACCATCTTCGAGATCTGAAATTCTTTCTTCTGCTTGTCTAGCCTGCTGCTCACACCCTCAGTTCTGTTTTTAATTTCATTGAGTGAATCCTTCAGTTCTAGGAGTTCCGTTGCATTCTTTTTTAAGGTGTTAATCTCTTTGTAAATTTCCTCCTTCATATCCTGGATATTTTTCTTGTTTCATGCATGGTGTTCTCTGATTGAGTCCTCTTATCTCCTTGAGTTTTCTTAAGATCATTACTCGGAATTCCTTTCCAGACATTTCAAGTGTTTTCTGCTCTATGGGGTCTGGTACTTGAGAATTACAGTGTTCCTTGGTGTTTTTTTTTTTTTTTTTTTATCCTTTTTGTCCTTTTTACTGACCGGTAACGGGATCGCAACCCTCGGTGTCACGCCCGTACCGGGGACTGGCAACAGGATTGCAACCCTCAGTGTTGCGCCTGCACCACGCTCAGCCAGTG
>NW_007734206.1:48061-76315 GCF_000696425.1 Galeopterus variegatus | reverse complement strand
GCCTGCACCACGCTCAGCCAGTGAGTGGGAACCGGTCTCCACATGGGATCCGAACCCTCGGCGGGAGCGCCGCCACACTCCCAAGCAGCGCACTCTCTAGTGCACCACCGGGCCGGCCCTCCTTGGTGTTTTTTATTTGCAGTTTTAGTATTTTTTCGTTGGATGTTTGGTCATCTGGTAGGGCACTTGTTTCTTCTATTATTTTGTATTGGGCTGTGAGGGAAAAGACTTTCTCCTCTATTTGTAGGCTTTGCTGTTGACTCTTCTTGTGTCAGTGCATTCAAGTGTGCAGTATGCAGCCTGTAGGGTGGTCATGGCTTTTGCAATGGTGGTGAGCTGTCCTGGTGGTGGCAGGAGGTGTGGCAGTGCCTGTGGTAGACCACCTGGGCTCCTGCTTGGGCTGTGGGTGGGTCTTTCTGGGACTTGGTTCTGGGCACATGCTAGCATTCAGGATGATGCTCACCTCCACTCCTGGTTAGGTGTTGGGCCAGCCTCTGGGGCTTTTGTCTGGGCCTGGCTCGGTGGTGTGCAGGGCGGTGCTCACCTGGGCTCCTGCTTGGGCAGTGGACGGGCTCCTCCTGTGGTTGGGTCTGGGCCTAGTATGGTTGTGCACAGGATGATGCTCACCTGGATTCCTGCTCAGGTGATGGGCGGGCCTCTCTGAGACTTGCCTTAAGTTGTTTTAGTGTACAAAGTGCTTTTATATGAATATGTTTTTAACCTTTAAACATCACCTTTACTGTGATTTATTCTTCCTTCATTTTTTGGCTATCATTTTTAAAATATTTTTTTTTTCCTACTTCCTTCTCTCTTTTGGGATGCTAATTACACATACATTGGTGAGCTTGACGTTGTCCCATGGGTCTCTGAGTTTCATTTTTCTTCTGTCATTTTTGTCTCTGTTCTTCAGATTGGGTAATTTTTATTGAACTCTTTTCAAAGTCACTGATTCTTTCTGCCATTTCCAATTTGTTGAATATTCCTAGTGAATTTTTTATTTCAGTAATTGTAATTTCATATCTAGAATTTCCATTAGGTTTTTTTATAGTTTCTGTTTTTCTGTTGAGATTCTTTATCTTTACATTGAATTTTTCTTTAATTCTTTGAATTTAAAAAAAAATTCTTTAAGAATATTGATAATAGCTGCTTTGAAATGTTCGCTTGCAACATCCATCATCTGAGCCTGTCTGCAGTCAGTTTGTATTGACTGTCCCGTCCCTCCCGTGCCATGGATCACATTTTCCTGTTTCTTTCCATATTTGCATGTCTAATAGTTTTTGGTTGGAAACCGGACATTGTAGTCAAAGTCAGTTTGTATTGACTGTCCCGTCCCTCCCGTGCCATGGATCACATTTTCCTGTTTCTTTACATATTTGCATGTCTAATAGTTTTTGGTTGGAAACCGGACATTGTAGTCAATATGTTGTAGTGACTTTGGATTCCATACGCTCTTTTGAGGATTTTTTGTTACTGTTGCTCTAGCAGAGAATTAATTTGTATAGATTCAAACTACTAGTTTTTTCTCCCCATGGGGTATAGCAGCTGATGTCTCTCTGCTCAGTCCTTTCAACTCTAGGTGCTGCTTTTTTCCCAAAACCCTCTTGGGATATTCCCTACTTAGATTTTAGGTCTTACCCATTTAGTGGTGTGCTGTCATTCTAGGGATTTTCCCTCTAAATTTCTAGGTTCTTGTCCAGCCATCAGGTTGTTCACACTGGTTTTCTGCCATTGGAGCTGCGGGGGTTAGGGCTTACATTTCTTATCCATTGTCATTCAGTTGGAGTAAACTCTCTTCTGGTTCTGCCGACATTTGATTGACTTCCAGTTATTTCAAATAGTTTTCTTCTTCTCTTTTGTTTAGGTTTTTAGTTGTTACCTGTGGAAGGGTTTACTTGACTAATTTACTTTGCCATTATCAGTAGTTGGAAATATAGGATTCAGTCTATTATTTTTCTTTGAGACTTTTATGAGATCATTCACTAAAGATAATTGTGTGAAATTCTGGAAAAAAGAGACAAATATTTATGTATGATGCTGTTCTTGGCAAAAGAAGACATCAGACAAGTGATTCATCTGAAAAACACATTTTTAGAGCAACTAAAATATGAGTTATTTCAGCTACTTATTGTTTAAGACTTCAGGAAATGCCAAATAGAGGAGTAGATAGTTAGATATGAGCTCAGGCTTGAATATTTTGATTTGAGTACAGTATATGCCAGACCAGAATAATATGATTAATATGGTTCACACTATTAGAAGCCTATTTTCATGTTAGCTTTTATGTTGAATTGTAGTAGGAAAAACTGTATACATAGACAATAGCCAGTTTACTTTTGTAGTTCTTCAGGTGTGATATAGTAAAAAACTTGGCTACCACAGTGAATTTGTAAACTGAGGAGGAGGGACAAAGTATTATGAAGATGGGATGAGCAACATTAACTAGTAAGTTACATACAAGGGAGGAAAGAGGAGTCAAAGTAATACACATATACTATATATATTGCGCATTGTTTTTTGCAATGTTTTTTATAGGAGGAATGTATTATCTACATATATATAAAAATGTAAGTAAAATGCTGATAGAAGCAATCATCCATTTTACTCTGGTAATCATCAGTCTCTCTTGCATTACAACTATAGTACTTAGTTTAGATTCTCATTAGTACCTGGACTATCAGCTGCCAGCTATGTGCCTAATACAGTGGTAAGTTCTCAATGATAATTAAAACTGTAAGCTGCATCCCAATTTCAGAGAAGCCAAAATGTAGGGAAAACATGTTTATCTTATGCAGAATGGTACACAGTTAGATGTTAAAATGACTGAGCAATAAGAACGATCTTGTCTAGAACTGATTCCCTAAGGGATGGGAAAGCTCCATGGCATTTCTCTGTGGCCAAGTGCTCAGTCCTGGTGGAGTACTGAGGCAACAAATCAAACCAGTGGTCTGTTATGTAACTGAGCTGCAACCACAAGGCTTGGATATCAGACTCTTGACCTTGCCAAGGGAAGGACTGGTGTTCCCCTGCCTGTAAATACTGTGATGGCAGAACAGAGAATGGGCCGAGCTTTTGTTATGTCAATCCTATGACTATGAAGTTTGTACTCCATCCACTTATCATGCTAGGGAAAATGTTCGTTGAAGCATTGGTGGTAATGGTAAACAGCTTACATATGCAGTCATGCTGTGAACACAGCTGTGAAACATTTTGGTTTACTGGCATGATCTGGTGTTTTAAAAAAAAAGGAATAATATGTCAGGTATGCTTCCGATTATTGAAAACAAAAAAAACTTTAAAAGGTGTTTATATGAATATAAATACACAGTGAAAAATCAAGAAGGATTCATACCAGTCACTAGTCAGTGGTGACCCTTGGGGAGGAGGGTGAAATTTGGAAAGGTGATTTCACACTTTATTTGGTGCAATACTTATGTGTTATTGTATCTCCCTCTCCCTTCCCCACAGCAACTGTATTTTTGTAATTTAAAAAGATTTTAGAAATAGAAGTGAAGCATATTAGTTAAGTTTTTTGGAAATATTAATAACCCTTTAATTTTTATAGAGTTAGCAATATGTCTTTACTGGAAAATAAGCAATGTATTTTAAGTTAAACCTTTCTTCTCTATAATGCATTCTTGGATGAGTAATTTAGTCTCTCTGAGTTTTCATATTCTCTCACTTTAAAATGTGAAAATTAGACTAAACCAGTGTTTTCAAAAGAATGTCTTCAGTTGTGAATGAAATATAATTTGAGAGCTCAGTATTTAAAACATCATTGCTGTGGTTGAAGGGGATGAGGGACCACAAGGTCAGGATAGCAGGTATTGAAGTGCCTCACTGAAACTTTTGGACCTCTGCAGAACATGGCTAAGTACTTACCGATTTCTAGGGTGCCTTCCAGATATTAAGACATTTCTGTGAATTGTCATGCATGTAAGGACTTTTAAAACCATACATTACACTTTAAAACAAACACCAGGTGGTGCTCTAACTATTTGTATGAATGGATCAGGTGGTGGTATGATATAGTTTCAGCACAAGAAGAAGTGATTGAGGTTATCAATCACATAAAAAAAAAATTATATATATATATATAGCCTAAAATGAACTGACCACTTGTGGAATAGAATCCTATCTGTCATCCTGTGGTGATGCTTTCAGAGTTGTCCATTGAATGGACACTAGTCATTTGATACTAGTGGGTGGCATTTTGCTGATGAATGAATGGTTTGGGAAGAATTTTTTGTTGTTTAAGCCTTTTGTCAGCCAACTTTAGTTACAGTCTTCCTCTGCACCAAAATGCAACTGCAAAAACTAGAACAGACCAGAACTGAAGCAGATGTCGGCTGAAATATCAAGGCAAAAGCAGAGTTTGGATATGATGAGAGTTTAATGGCTATCAGGTGAATTAAAACCATCTGTTTAAAAAAAAAAATCTTATTTTAAGCACCATGTACTGTTGTAGAATGGCAGTTAGAAGGGTAATTGTACCAAATAATGTTTGCTGTTTACTTGTAAAGGAATGTGATTTAAGGCTCCACTAGCTAGTAATATCTCAACTTATTCTGTGAGGGGTTTGTTTTCATTGAAATAAAATAGGTAAAATTTTAAAAATATGAAAGGATATACAGTTAAAATTCTCTTTCCTACCTCTGTTCCCCAACAACCAAGTTTCCTTTTCCAGAGGAATTTCATTGAAATAAAATAGGTAAAATTTTAAAAATATGAAAGGATATACAGTTAAAATTCTCTCTCCTACCTCTGTTCCCCAACAACCAAGTTTCCTTTTCCAGAGGAATCAGATTAACACCATACACACTGCATTTGTGGTGATATACTTATTCTATAATTGTTTTCTTTATTTTTAGTCTCTTTTAACCAAGTTTACTAATTGAGCTTGCTAAGGAAAGGTCTTGTATTGGGTACTAAACTGACTTTTTGTTCTGTTACTTTTAGTTTACATTAAAATATAAGATATAAAAAATTACAGTTAATATGTGATATCAGTCAAAAGATTAGTTATTGATCTAATTCTAGATCAGTGCTGTCCAAAAGAATTACAATGGAAGCCACATGTAATTTAAGTTTCTATTAGCTACATTAAAAAATTTTTTTTTAAATGTAAAATTAGTTTTTTGGTTTTTTTTTTTTTTTTTTTTTTTACCGGTAAGGGGATTGTAACCCTTGGCTTGGTTTTGTCTGCACCACGCTCAGTCAGTGAGTGCACCGGCCATCCCCATATAGGATCCGAACTCACGGCATCGGCGCTACTAACACCACAGCCTCCCGAGTGAGCCACGGGCCGGCCCTAAAATTAGTTTTAATAATACATTTTATTTAGCCCAGTGTATTCAGCATGTCAATATGTAATCACTATTAAAAAGTTATTTTTTTTTTTGTACTGTGGATTGACACTGATTTGAAACACTTCAAACAGCATATAGCGTATCACAATTCAGACTAGCCACATTTTAGGTGCTCAGTAGTGGCTATTGTACTAAGATACAGCTCTATATAACTATATCAGTTATTCATAGATTCCCGAGATATATTGTAGGATACTTTAATGAATACTTTCTGGTGTATAATAACTCTGATATTGCCGGTTATTTAGATCAACTGCTGGTTTAATTTGAGCAGAATTATTAATACAAACATGTATTACTTATAATTGATTCACATAGCAGTCTCTTATAATATGTAATAATCCAAAATAAAATAAAATGTGAATCTCATAAAAGGGACCTTGGAATTTCCCCCCCCCAAGAATTGTAGTCTTAATATGTTGTTCAGTTAAAAGGATCACCAAAATATTGAGTACCTCTTAAAAAAAAAAAAACAAAGTGGGCAGTGTTACCCTTCTTCAGATAAAGCCAGTCTGTTACTAGAAACTATGTGTAGTTATATAGTTGTCAAAAATAAGTAATTAGTGAAAGGAAGAGCACTAAAAATCACCAGAGACCAGGAGGTATTGCTGTTTGATAAACTAAGAAGGTGAAAAAGGATATAATTAAAATCTGTAAAATCAAATGCAAATGTAATGAAAACCTGAGTAGACTAAAAATGTCTTTTTATTACAGAAATTTTGAGACATGCACAAGAGAATAATCAGCTCTTCATGTATCCATCATGTGGCTTAACCCATTAATATTTTGGCATTCTTTTTTCATCTATTTCCCCTTCCTTTTTAAAAATTTTCTTGAGTATTTTAAATTCTGAACATATTTCACTCAGATGTTTCAATGTGCATGTCTTATAACCTCCGTTTTTTTTTTTTTTAGTTGTGACCTCCATGCCACTGTTACACCCAACCAATTTAACAGTGATTCTTAACATCAACATGTACTAGCCTATATTTGAATTTCCCTAATGATTTCTAAATTACTTTATTTCAGTTGTTCAAATCAGTAGCCTAGCAAGGTTCACACTTTGCTTTTGATTACGTGTATTGTCTTTTTTTTTTCAATAGCTGTCGTCCCTTAAGTGTTTCCAAAGTCAAAGTTATACATATTATCTTTTGCTATGTAACTATTACACTGAAATATAGATGCTTAAGACAACAAATATTTATCATCTCATACACTTTCAAAGAGTCAGCGATCGGGGTAGTTATGGCTCAGGGTCTCTAATGAGATTGAAGTCAGGGTGACTGCTGGGCCTACAGTCATCTGAACTTTAATCAGCTGGGGGATTCAGTGCCTCACCACATGGAACTCTCCATAGGTAGGGAAGCTTGTATGACCTCATGACATAGCAGCTTCCACCAGAGTGAGTGAGAGACAGTAAGGTACAAGGTGGCTGTCTTTTATGACCTGTCCTCAGAAATGTCACTGTCATTTTTGCAATATTCTCTTGGTGATCCCTATTCAGTGTGGGCTCACAAGGGAGTGGATACTCATGTATGTGTTTATTTATTGTTCTTTGGTTATTTTTGTATTGTGCAGTTAAATCTTTCTAATTTCTAAGAGTAGAGGAAACCAATGCATGGTCATATGCTGTCCATGTGCAAAAGTCATTGGGGGTTGTCATGGATGCTGGCTACCACTCTGTGTAACAAAATACATTCCAAGAAGTCTCACCGTTATTCTTTGCTTCATCCTCTTCTCTTTTTTCCCTTGGAGATTTTTTTTTTTTTTGGCAGCTGGCCAGATCAGAGATGGAACTTTGGACCTTGGTGTTATCAGCCCTGTGCTCTAACCAACTGAGCTAACTGGCCAGCCCAGTAATTTTTTTTTATTACTTTAAAAAAAAATTCTATCATTGATTGTTTTTGAAAATACAATACATAAAACATAGCTTATTTGTATGTTTTTTTATTACTCAAAACGTCATTTACTATAAAGTCTCTGCACTTTTTTCACTTAATATATCCTGTAGCACTCTCCTTTCAAGTATGTAAAGATGTTTCTCTTCTTTCTTCCCAATACAACTTCTCAATTAAATTTCAGAATACTGTGACAGAGAAGTCTCACTTGGAGTTGGATGAAGACAGTTTGAAATAAGTAAAAGGAATACTTTGCAGAGATAGTAATAAACCTCTGTAAATTTTAACTCTACGAGTGGTATTTTCAAAATGCATTTGTAGCAGTTTAGGAAAATATGCAAAAAGAAAGCCAACTTTAAGAAGAGTTATACTCTATAAATTTTTATTGTGGAACACAATTATGCTTTTTGAGCGGGACTTCCTTCAAGTCATTGATGACAGCAGTCTACTACATGGAGCTTTAATCTCAGCGTTTTTGATGATGCCTAAGTTAATATTTATATTAAATGGCTTAACATGTGCAAAACTACTTTGTAAACTAAAGCTTTGGAGTTATTCCTCAGTTCCAGTGATGGTTCTTCACAGCTGTTGATGGTTCTCTTCTTAGCCGTTGACCTCACAGAAATTGCTTAATCTTTCTTTACCTGAAATAGGGATTACTAGTGAGGTTGACCTTTTTTTCACGTATTTATTGCCTGTTTTTTGCTCATTTTTGAAGTTAATTGATGTCATACATATTTCTCCCTCTTGATTATATTTCTGTACCAACTTACCTTTTATTTTAGATTCTATTCTAAAATTTAGTTATGAAATATAACCCAAGATTAGGATGGTATCTAAATTTGGTTAACTTATGTGCTACCTTTTATGCTATCTATTAGTCTAAATCATTAAGAAAGCATTTAAGAAACTTGTGAGGTTTTTTTTGTTGTATTTGGGGAAGGAGTAACAGCTTAAAATATAATTGAGCAGATTGTATTTTTATTATAAAAAGCATACAATTGCTTGCTAGGAAATAAGCTGGATATAAATACAGGCATATCTCATTTAGTGCTGTCCAATGAGCGGCACTCAAAGATACCTTTAGGGCTGAGCAGCCAGTACAGTAAAGTGGGCTCCATCTCTTGATCTAAGGCTGTAAGTGCTAGTTGCCTACTATACCTTAATTTGAATGGCATTTGATAATGCATTTACTTTTTTTTCCACTACTTGTCTCACTTTCTACCATAAGTATACGATTTACCCATAGTCTTTTGATGAACAGCAGGTTGTTTGAATATTTTCAAAGAATAAGCCAACATACGATTATTTTAAAGGTTTAAATACTAACTAGATATTAAAATGCAAGTTTTATTGCTACTTAGGCATTAGATCTAGTTAAATCCACCATTGAAACAACTGTAAAGATGTAGAGATCATAAAGACATAAACCAATAAATTCTTGCTTGTTTGAAAATCACAGTTTATAAGTCTCTAAAAGGCTTCTCCATGGGAACAGTGGTCTACTGACTCCAATAGGACAGATTCCCATGACCAAGAACACACCCCCAGGTCTGCTGTTATTAAAAAAATGCAATGAAGAACCATTTAGGCTTTATTATATCCCATGTGATTGACTAGGATATTCAGATGTTGGATATTCATAGAAAATCAAACTGTGGTCAAATTCCAAAGGTGTCTGCACTCTGGAATAAAAGACATGCAGTTCCTTGCCACCAAAGGATCCATTTATATGGTAACAGAGGTCCAAACCTTTAGAGGACAGATATAGTGCTTTGGGAAAAATTTAGGAGCTATTAATGGTCCCTTTTCTCAGATTTTTATTTATTGATTTTCAACTCACTTTTACTGAACTTTACCAGAACTTACCTGTTAGCAGTTGGGTTTGAAAAAGATTGGTTGTTATGGAGTTTATGAAGTGGTAGCCATGAGTGTTATGTCACTTAATGTTTGCTGCTCATTAGAGCTCTGTGCAGTTAATCCACAACAGAGTAATCATACTTCTTAAATTGTTCATCCTCTTCTTCATAGACATTCAAAGGGGAACAAATGCATTCTTGTGTATTGTTACCCAGTGTATTTATGTATGTTTGAATGGGGAGAGAATGTAAATGTGCCTTAGAAAGTTTTTTCTCTGCCAAGTTAAACCTGCCTCTTTTCCTTGTATTTTCTTTTTTTAGGTCAGATGTACCAACAGTACCAGCAACAGGCTGGCTATGGTGCACAGCAGCCACAGGCTCCGCCTCAGCCACCTCAACAGTATGGTATTCAGTATTCAGGTGAGCGGGTGTTGAGAGGGAGTTGGGTCATGGTTTTTGATATGTTTCTATACTCACTAAACTTTAAGCTCTTCCCGTTAATTTCTTGATTTGTAATACTTACATTGTCATAATAGGTATTAAGTGTTTATTCATTAGGGAAAGCAACATTTGTTTTATTTTTAATTTTTTTGCATAAATATTTCATTGTAAACCAATATTTCGGTTTTCTAGTGGACAAATAAAATTTATAATCACAGTAGATGATTCTGCAGTAATTTGCAGTATAAAAAAGTTTTTTTTAAATACAAAGCTCTCTCTTACTAACATGATTAGCTTGCCTCTTAGGTGACTTAGAACTGCAAAAAATGCAAGATTTTTCCCCATTTGTATGTAACACATAATTCCACTGTACTTAGTACCCATAGAAAGATTAACAGTTTCTTCATACCTGGAAAGGTGGTCTTGTTAATAAGAACTAAATTAAGTTATTTAGGTTTTTAAATCTCTTGAAAATATGTAGGAATATCAAAAATAAGCCATAAAAATAAAATTGTGTGAAATATAATTTAGGTAACTAAGAACACTAAGTTTAGTTGTTTAAATAAACATTCTGAGTATTTTTTTGTTTTACATCTGTCCACTGAAAATTATCTGTGTTTCAATACGATAAATCTCTTTCATGTAGCTTTGGTTATAATTCAGATAATTTTACATTTATTTCAAAGAGAGTTTGTGTTCAACTCTTGGTTTACATCCACAGATTTATATATCAAAATTTCAACAGTAATTAAAAATTTGTGTAAGTTGGATCTTGTCTAAATTCTATTTTTTGGAGTTTTGTAGTATCAGCTAGAGTAGGGGTCAGCAAATCTGGCCTGTTGCCTGTTTTTGTGAATAAAGTTTTATAGGAACACTTCCACTCCCATTCATTTCTGTATTGTCTGTTTTTATTTTGGGAGAGTTGAATAGTTGCAGCAGAGACCAAGTGGCCCACAGAGCCTAAAATATTGACTGACTGGCCCTTTACAGAAAAGTTTGCTGACCTCTGACCTAGACCATAAAATTCTGTTATTAATTGGAGTTTGACATATTTTAACACAGCAATTTTATTTGAATTGTATTTGCTATAGAGTGACTTAACCTGCAGCTGCTAGTTTTTATTCGTGTAAAATAGGTGGAATGAGCTTAAGCTTGGATATTTTTAGGATGTAGTCCTTTAAATTAAAAAAAAAAATCAGTGTTACAAATTACATGCTTTGTAGAAATAATAGGATATCAGGGCTGAAGGGATCTAGTCATCTATCACCTAATACAGGGGATTTCAGCACTCACTGTGCTTCAGAATCACCTGGGGGGTTTTGGTGCCTGGGCCCCACTCCCAGGGATTTTGTTTGATTTGGTTGGGCATGGGACTCAGGCTTTGGTATTTTAAAAGCATCACAGTTCATTCTATTGTGCAGTCAGGGTTGGGGACCATAATTTTGTCCCACCCACTCATTTTATAAATGAGGCAACTAGGGTTCAAAGAGGTTGTGACTTGTTGAAGGACACACAGCCATTCAGTGGGGCAGTTGGACCAGAACCTAGTTCTCTTGACTTTATAGTTAAATACTTCCCTGTATCATTCTGCATTCTCCAACCTAGACAATGAGTTGGCAGACTTTTTTCATGAAAGGTTAGATGATAAATATTTTAGGCTTTGTGGACCATATGACCCCTTTCTTAAACTGTTCATTTATTCAGAAAAACACAGAATTTTCATTTCTTACAATTTATGATGTTCTTCACCAAAAGTTACTCATTTATTTTGTATTGGGGGGGTTGGGGAGGGAGTGTGGAAGGGAGGCTATGCACATAGTAGAAGCATTGCTACGTTATGATCAAAAGTCTGGTAGGCTGCTAGTGAAATGGCATTCTTAATCCTTACGGTTATTCCCTGTCCTGAGCAATAATTAAGGATCTGGTTTCTTTCAGATACAGTTTAAAAAAAGTTTTAGATTTTATTTGCTGGGATGAAAAGGCAGCTTTTTTCTTTTCCTTTTTTTTTTTTTTTTTGGCTCATAGTTTTAAATTGAATAGACATTTGCAGTATAAAGTTGAATCCATCTATTTCTCCAAAAACTTAAGAGTAAAAAATTCATTTAAAAAGTTTTATGTAGAGGATAGGAGAAATTGTAAGACAGTCAAGATTTTATTATGAATTGATTTTCAGTATTTAGTATTAATATGCTGCAATGAGTAAAATGCTTTAGATATTTGGTGTACTTATTAATAACTAAGCTTGCTCTTAATAATTTTAGTCAGGGTCTTCAGGCTGAGTAAAATTTAGGGTTTTTTTGTTTTTTTTTTCCCAAATTATTACCTTTGTATTTCTGATCCCACTAGTCCTATTAACTTGAATTTGATTGAGAAATATGGTTAATAACTAAGCTTGCTCTTAATAATTTTAGTCAGGGTCTTCAGGCTGAGTAAAATTTAGGTTTTTTTTGTTTTTTTTTTTCCAAATTATTACCTTTGTATTTCTGATCCCACTAGTCCTATT
Source organism: Galeopterus variegatus (assembly GCF_000696425.1). Taxonomy (NCBI): domain Eukaryota; kingdom Metazoa; phylum Chordata; class Mammalia; order Dermoptera; family Cynocephalidae; genus Galeopterus; species Galeopterus variegatus. The sequence continues at coordinate 64,248 of NW_007734206.1, read as the reverse complement.
AACTTGAATTTGATTGAGAAATATGTAAATAGTCATCTAAACACTCTGCTTAGAGATTCTAAATGGTGATGGTAGTGGTAACATGGGACCATCTTTGACACATTGTTGGTTTGCCAGTTTCCCTCTGTGACCTTTTCCAGTTTTGTTCATGGACTGTGTCATAAAGGTTTCTTTCATGAGTAAATTTTGAACCCAGGTTCAAGGTGAGTTCAGAATATACTCAAATTCATTCAATCCTTTTTTTTAAATGCAGGGTTGTACATATTTTAATAATTTTCTTATGTATCTGGTATTTAATGCTGACAGGATTCCAGTCAATGGAGAGGTTTCATTGCAAGTAGCTGCAGGTGTGTTTCATGCTAGAGATAAAAGTTTTTAGTGAAGCAGACTTTCTTTTTAAAAAAATTACATCCTAGTAAATAATGAATATAGATGTTGATTTTGTGGGGCAATATGGTTTGCTTTTTGTGTGTTATGCTGTACCACTAAGTCAAAATTTTGAGTTGTAAAAAGCAAAAGCATCTGATACCAAATCTAAAAGAAATGAAAGATTTTAAGGATAGTGAAATGGTTCTTAGTATTTATCCTTAAATGGCTTAATTTTTATAGACTGAATAAACTTTAAAGCATCTCATTAGTACAGTAAGATGTATTTGTAGTATTGTTGTTTCATTTAAAAATGTTCACTCTCTGCATTCTGTTTTCATTTGTTACTGTTGTTAAATAGGCCTCCCCTGAAAATCTGGTTAATGACTATTTAACTTGTACATTTTTGGTCTTCCTAGAAGGTATAATTCCTTAATTTATTATTTGAGCATCTACTCTTTACTAGGAATTATGCTAGAATAGGAACTTGCTCTCAGGGATAATATAGTCTCAAAGCAGTAATGATGAAGATACATATATACCACGGGTCTTCAAAAAGTCTATGAAAAGTTAGTATTATCTTTTAATTCTGTTTTTCCACAAACTTTCTGAAGTACCTTCATATGTGGTTTCAATTTAAGATTAGAGTGTGTAAGAAGTTGTCTAGAAAATATCTCTTTGATAACAGTTGATCTTGAAATAATATATGATGGAATCTACCACTGTACTTGTTACATAAATATTTGAACAAATATGTTAAATTTCTCAATTTTAGTCCATAACAGTAAGACTGATTCTCTGGAAAACTTTCACCAAAAGAGAAATAAGATGTATATGTCATTTATTTTGCCTTTTCAGCAAGCTATAGTCAGCAGACTGGACCCCAGCAACCTCATCAATTCCAGGGATATGGCCAGCAACCAACTTCCCAGGCACCGGCTCCTGCCTTTTCTGGTCAGCCTCAACAACTGCCTGCTCAACCGACACAGCAGTACCAGGCGAGCAGTTATCCTCCACAAACTTATACTGCCCAAACCTCTCAGCCAACTAATTATACTGTTGCCCCTGCCTCTCAACCTGGAATGGCTCCAAGCCAACCAGGGGCCTATCAGCCAAGACCAGGTTTTACTCCACCTCCTGGAACTACCATGACCCCTCCTCCAAGTGGGCCTAACCCTTATTCACGTAACCGTCCTCCATTTGGTCAGGGCTATACCCAACCTGGACCTGGTTATCGATAAAAACGCTCAGCTACACTGATCAGTTATAGCTGCTAGCTATTTGCCTCCCAAAAGACTCCAATACTACTATTTTAATTTGTATTGAAGTTCAGAAATTTAAAAAGCAGAGCATTTTTTATGATATCATTGTTGCTGTTAATTGAAAGTATAATTTGCTGAAACAAAAAAAAGACCAAAATGAAAGTTTTTTTCTCCCCTGCTTAAAAATGTAGCAGCTTCCTGGTTATTTTGGAACACTACTCTTACATGTGTGTCAAGTGATTGACTTTCTAGCTTCCCTTGTCCAGAGGATATTAAAATGCTAGGTTGAGGTTTAACCTTCCTATTTGGCTTTTTACTATTAACATGATGTACTAAAGTAGAGCTCGCTGAGAAGATAACTAGATATTATGTATAAAATATAACATTGATAGGTTAATAAAGATGATTGAATCCATTAATGGTCTTGTCATTTAATTTAGTAATTAACATTTATATATGGGAAAAGAAGTCATATTTCTCAGAAATCCTTATTGGTATTTTAACTTAAAGATTTCCATTCAGAGAAACAGTGCCATTTGATTTTGTTCTGACTTTGAAAGAAATGCATTTAACAATCAGTGGTTTAAAACAAACTTTAAAATAGACTTCACAGGAAGTAAGATTAACTGGATATAAACACAATAGACATGGTATTAAAAGATAGATATGGGGGTTTGGTAGATCCTGAATAACTGATTTTTCTATCTTATGGGATAAAGGTATAGTTACATTCTGATGAACCATTCAGAAATAAAAAAAACTCAGTCTTAAAAAAAACTACATCTCTTTATTGCAGAGTTTATGTTTTTTGGAAAAATACAAAATGTAGCATTGATAAAATTGAAGCATATTGAAAGGTAAGCAAAGGGAAAGGTCCTTTTAGATTGAGGGCAACAGTGCAGCATTCCCATCTCCCTCCACAGCTGAAGGAAAACAATACCTTTAATAAAAATGAGTTAGATTTTCATTACAGCTTGAGTTAAACGGAGTTACAAAAACATCCTCTGATACATTCATTCATAGAGGTCTTATGCATAAATATATAGTAAATATCCTGTGAAATGGTAGGGATCTCATCATGCATTATTATCTTTTTGTGCTCAGACTTCACATTCAGTCTCTGTATACAGCTTGATTAGAATCATGAAAACAATGTGAAGATAATTACTTAGAGGGATAGTTTGACAATATATTCAGACATTGTAACATATACTGATGGGTAGAGAAAAAACAATATATCTTTTGAAACAATATATCAGATTCTCAACTTCATTTTTAAGGAAGTATTTTAAGGAAATGCATATTAGCATGAATGTGTAACTACTTAAACTCCTCAGAAAAGCTTTTCAGCTATTGCTAAAAAAAGGAAGTTTAAATAACCATGTGAATACTAGGACCTTTTTCCCCCCACATATATATGCTGAAGATAATTTGATCCAATAAGTTACAAACTAAGTAGAGATTTATGGAATTAACTCACCAATAGGAAGAGTACACATCAATAAAAGTAAATATTTTTCAAGAAATATAAGTTTTTTGATGTTAATTCTGTTATAAAATATCTCAAGAACATCATTACAACAGTGTGATAAATAATATACAAATGATCTCTTAAAATACCATGAATAATAGGGAGCCAGCTTCCCAAAAAATGTTATTCTGTTAATGTCAATATCTTGCTTCTCGAAAATGACTTTGTAAAACCCGATAAATATTCTCAGCAATCTTTTCTAATAATAAACATCTACTGTTGCTATTAATTAGATTGTAGACTTTTATACATAGTAAACAAAATAGCTTTATGTGAATGTGACAAATACCATAGTGTTTCCAATGATTTTTGCCGCGATGAAACAGCATATTGCAGCATCTACCATTTTCCAGGAATTGTAGTCCCACATTCATACCACTGTACATAATTGATTTGGGTGTGACCACCTATAACTCCAAATTGGACAGGTTCCTGGCGAACGGCTCTGAAATAGCCTAAGAGGAAAAATAATTTAATTCTAATAGGTGCTGTGTTATATTTTTGCTCTAACTTACAAAAGATCAAAGGATGTCATTGAATGGCTGAAGATTACTCTCTGGGTGAATCAGGGTTATTTAGAAAACTGAATAGCAACAGATGCCGTGATATCTTTCCTTAGGTAGTAATGGCTGGCTAAAATCATGGGGCACCTGAAAAATTGTTGACATGTGCCTTAGCAAATTAGGACAAGATGGTTGATAGATGTCTGAGAGCAGTTTCAACTGTTTATTAATATCTTCATAGATCTTATTAAGCCATTTTTTAGTATGGTTGGTATTTTTAAGAGCTAGTGAACAAAATGTTACTGAAAAGTCTAATCAAATACTTGAAAATCTTTAAAGAACCTCTCGGAGATTGCTGAGGAATATGGACATGCTTAGACAAGGATTAAATTAATTTTCAGTCTTTAAATTCTCATCATGCAGCTTGGTGCTAATGTGTGTCTTTAGCAAGTTACAGAGGTTATTCATTTCTCAGCAGAATTCTATTTTAACAGTATACAGTCATTTTTAAGGCAAATAATACTTTTAAAAAATTCGTTAGTAATAAAATTTTCATTAAACCTTTTTTTAAGGGAATAAAAAAATAATGCAGATGTGGTCAGTATGACAAAAACCATAAAAGTAATACATGAAGGATTTAAGTTTGGGAAATACTTCCATTTTTTAGATGTTTTTCCAAATTCAGATTTTCTTGAAGCAGAATGCATCTATATATGTCTCTGTAATATCCCTTGGCTCTAAGTTTCTCAGTTGAGAAACTCTGAAGTCTTCATTTTTTTTCTAGCCGGATAATTAGAGCAATGGTACTATAGAATTCTTTTTAAATTGATTGCTTTCCTCACCTTGATCTTTCTGTGTTAATCTGTAAAACCCTCTTGCTTAGGAGGAGGATCAGAAAACATACCTTCTTTGGTGGGTAATTGGTCAGAAGTGAGTTGCTGTCCCGTGCGTCCATCTAAAAATGAATCCACAAACTGGCAGTGATCTTCTCCATGGCCCCTCTGATCGCCTATGTTATAAAATTTTCCTGAAGACCCGGAAATTAAAAGGATAATAAGTGTTACTTTCTTTGATATGGGACAATTCTGAAATAACCAAATTATATCAAATAATCATCTTTCCTGTCCTTACACATTTTTTCCCCTAGGATCGTCTCTCAATTGGTGTCCTTGTTTTCACTCTTGCCTCCCTATATTCTTCTTCCCTTGCCTCTGCACAGATTAGTGATCTTTTAAAAATGCAAGTCAGATAATGTTATTCACCTCCATAAATCTCTCCAGCAGTCTCCCATTACTCAGAGTAAAACCCAGAGTTCTTAACTGATTTCAAAGCTGCCTGTCTACTGCTCCCCTTACGGTCTCAACCACACTAGTGGAGTTGGCTGGGCATATTCTGCCTCAGGCCTTTGTGCTTTCTCTTTTTTCCACCTCTAAATGCTTATCCCTAGACCTTTGCTCTGTTGGTTCCTTCTCATAATTTTTTTCTTAATGGGAGTTACCTTTACAGAGGCCTTCCTTACCCATTATAACCTAAGGAGCTTCCAATCCTTGTTCAGCCATTCTCTCTTTTAAAATTATTTTTCAAAGCACCTATCTGAAATTTTATTTATTTACATATTTGTTGTCTGTCTCTCCCTACTAAGGAAGGGAAGGAGAGGCCAGCTACATGAAGCAGGAATGTTGGCTTTGTACCCAGCACCTAGAACATTGGTACAAAGTAGATAATAAATATTTGTTGAATGACTGAACAAATATCTACCATTCTATGTTGGGGCCAGCCTTATTATATATTTGTTGATAATTTTTACTGTGCTAATATAGAAGAGAATATTATAACCTATAGGGTATGGAGCAAAGTGTTAATAGACCTTCTGACGTCTTAAAGATGCCATATTCCTTCCATGATTGTTGTTAGATACATTCATTTGATTATCAATAGGCGTTCTTTCCTTGGATGGCTGTAACAAAATCGAGCTTGTTTGTGCTAGTGCCTGTACGTTCAAGTTTGCCATTATGACAAATTGTGTTTTCATTATTTGCTTTCTAATAGCATGTCTTAAATTCTTGTTTTCTGGGATAACTATTTCAATAACATTTTGCTCAGAGGAAAACTTGTATTTACATCACCCCATAGTGCCTGGAACTCTCCAGAGAAAAGATCAAGTTATACTCATAGAATGATGGAAAACATTCCCTGAAGGCAAAGGCTCAAAACAGGGCTTGTAGCCTTGCTTACCTGTGAGGGAGTCACTCAGATAAATCTTGTATCTGAGAGAGTTGCACAGCTGCACTCCTACAAATTTTTTATACCATGTCCTTTTGACATATTGTTTGCCCTTACATTCTGAGTAAGAGTCTGAATTAAAGGGTCTTTCAGTCCAGATGGCATCTCTTCCTGCTGCATAAGAAAAACACATGGTTTGAGTTAAGTATCTGACTCTTGGGTACTGAAGAGCTGTTTTAAAAGCTTTAAAAAAGCAGTTTGTAAAGTTGACTGTCAACTTGCTGATACCTGTTTTTTTCCAGTGCTAAATATTGGAGCCAAAAAATATTATAAAGGCTTAAACAAGTAAACTCCCAAATAAGTTCCTGTCAGTAATGAGATAAATCTCAGAGCAGTACATTTAGGTGTTGAATAATCTCTGAAGTACTAGATGAAGACTGTACTTTAGGAGGAAATTTAGATTTCTCTTTTGCAGCATATTATAAAATCTAAACAGCTGCTTTAATGTGACTTGTTATCATAAGTGGAAATTAGAGTGTTATATCTTAATTATTAAACAGAAAATTTGAGATGGCCTTGTAAATAAGTAAAAGCAAGTTTCAAAATATCCAGTTTATTCCTAGAACATCATAAGCTGTCAGCGTTATTCAATGTGTTAGGTAAACATTCACGCTTGATTGATATTCTAAGAAGACTAAATGGAAAAAAGTGAAATCATGATTTGAATTCTGCCATGTCTGTTTATTTGAATCAATTTAGAAAAGTGTGTAGTGTGTTCCCATTGAGACAGGTACTTACCAGAAACTGGCTCGCTCACTCTTGGGTCCGCTGAGGAAAAATAGCAAACACACAAGTCAGACGTTATTTGTTCAAGTTCCAGCATTCCAGTGGCAGAGTGAAGAAGATGGGTACTTAAAGTTGTTAAGAAATCTTATTTGCAAAACGGTACACTCCTGAAGACTAAATTTGAAAGTTTGTTTTGTTTTGGAAATTGTTGTATAATCTGCCAGGTATTCAGCTGTATCTGTTAGCAGTGATTTGAGTAGTTAGGAGCCTTTGTTACGTTTCCAGCTTCCACCTTATTTTCAAAAGCTTCCCCTTTTAGTTTCATACAAAAACTATTCATGGTAAAATCACCAAGATACCATGAACTGTAATTGGCATAAAATTATGCAAATAACAATGCCGTATGTACAGATGTATCTTGTTAAGGAATTTGATCTTGGCAGGTCTAATTAGAAAATTTCACAGCTGCTTATCATAAGAAAGCTATCATGAATTCCCTTTCTGGATATACTTGCTGATATTTTGATTTCAGGCATACAGGGGGGCATTCATTCACTACGTTTTTGAGAATAGATTGATTATGCTTTTTTATTTTCTTTTTAATTTCATGAATTCCCTTTCTGGATATACTTGCTGATATTTTGATTTCAGGCATACAGGGGGGCATACAGGGGGGCATTCATTCACTACGTTTTTGAGAATAGATTGATTATGCTTTTTTATTTTCTTTTTAATCGGTACGCCTTTTTTTCTGACATCAAGATGAATGAGGAAAAGTATGAGTGGTGTTTCTCTATGGGTACCATCACCAATTTGCTTATTTTTATGGATAGTTTTCTAAAAATTCAAGAAACTGAATAGACACATTCTTTAGCTGGGTTCAAACAATCTCCTTATGCAAAACATTGTTCCATTGTGACCCTTTACATCCTTGTTGGGAATTACTGTTGATGTGATGATTACCTGATTCAGTACTGAATCCCACTGTGTTGCTGACTGGGCCTTCACCGAGTGGGTTTTTAGGTTTCACCTGGAATTCATAGCTGTATAGGGAGAAATTAAAAAATTCATATATTCTTGAGGGGTAGGAAGCAACATTCCCTTGTTATACTGACATCCTCCTGATTCTATTTTGAAATCATGATGACAGTGAATGGTAATGTGTTCTAGAAGCAGGTTGAAGAAAGAAAAATGCTTTCTTTTTTTTTTTTTTTTTTGTCTTTTTCCGTGTCCGGCAACGGATCGCAACCCTCAGTGTTGCCCCCGTACCGGACCGGGACCAGCAACGGGATCGCAACCCTTGGCGTTGCCCCCACGCCTCGCTCAGCCAGTGAGCGGGAACCGGTCTGCATGTGGGATCCGAACCCTCAGTGGGAGCGCCGCTGCGCTTCCCAAGCGGCGCACTACAGCAGTGCGCCACCGGGCCGGCTCGAAAAATGCTTTCTTAATTTTACTTTCTAAGCAGCTTGTCTAATGTTTTGTATAAGAAAGGGATTAAGGTAATAAAAAAGATGGTTGTCTTCTAAGAATTCCAAATTAGTAGAAATAACTGGGCAGGTTGGTAATGGACATATGGGAAAGAAGTATGTGGTGGATCCAGGTTAATTCCAGCAGTGAGGAGCCTCAGGTTCCTTTAGATGTCTGAGCTACTTCTTTGGGGCAAAGAAGTGGGACAGTTCGTTTTTATTCCCTATTATCTCAATCCTGAATATAACCTTGGACTCTGGCAATGTTCCTTATTGTGGGGTTTTAACTACTTATGACAGGATCACATGATAGGGTGGCAGTGGGGAAAGTGTTTAAAATGCAGATTTCTTGTCCCAGCGTAGCTACTGAATAAATTTCTGAGGGGATTCAGGTAGGAATTTATAAAAAGTTCCTTAGTTGAGCCTTGTGCCCACTGATATTTGAGAACTATTCGACTGAACTATGGGAAGAGATACACATGAAAATGTCTCTTTGTAAGACTTCCTAGTTATATCTCCTGGAACTCAGGTCTTTGGATTACAGGAAGCCATGATGTCTCCAAAAAAAGGGGCATGTTGCTTCATAAAGAACATGAGCACAAAGAGACTTTTTTTCAACCTCAATAACCCAGAGGCCCTTATATTGGGCAGGCCCTTAACCCTTTATTTTAAAAAAAAAACAAAAGAACCCCAACAGATCCCTTGGAATTATAAGTGCCTTTGATTCTATCCTTAAGAATTACTAAGTTGTTGTGCAGTATTTGATAAATTTTATTCATAAAATATGTAAGCAGAGCAAATCCTTTTCAGAAATTCAAACAGGAAAGCAATCTGCCATTTGCCTGAAATTGAGTTTCTTTTAGCAGTAAACTTAGCAGCAAAATAACTTTGAATTTAAAATTAACCTGAGTCAGCTGATAGTATTGTGTGGGTCCCATATTTGTATGAGGCTTTTGGAAGATAATTTCCATCTTTGAGAAGTTGGTAATTAAACAAGAATGCAGAACACACACACAAAAATAGATATTTTATAAACAAGTGAAAAACAGAAGAATGACAGTTCTCAGTATAGATGGTACAAAGCAATAAAAATAACTTTCTGGGGCCCAAGGAGTCAAGTTTCTTGATCACTGAAGCATTGCTTTAAAACACTGCTACAATCTAGTGCAGTATTTGTATGAGGCTTTTGGAAGATAATTTCCATCTTTGAGAAGTTGGTAATTAAACAAGAATGCAGAACACACACACAAAAATAGATATTTTATAAACAAGTGAAAAACAGAAGAATGACAGTTCTCAGTATAGATGGTACAAAGCAATAAAAATAACTTTCTGGGGCTCAAGGAGTCAAGTTTCTTGATCACTGAAGCATTGCTTTAAAACACTGCTACAATCTAGTGCAAAGGCAGATTCTAGTGTTGTAACAATCAGCCAGTTTTTGAGTGCTTACTATGTATCAGATGCATTAATCATTCTACATATATAAAATAACACAAATACCACGAGATATTTAAATTATTCTAATTTTCAGTTGAGAACAGTGAGGCTCAACCATTGTACTATTACTGCCTTTGCTTTTCCAAAATTCAAAACTTTGTGAAACAGAGATTAAAACCCTTCCTCATAGCATTTTTAATGAGAATGCAAATGAAAACATTTTGTAAACTGAGCAACTGATGTAAGGTACCATTGTCATTTGCAATAAAAGAATGCTGATATAAAAACTCCTGTGTTATTCATTTAAATAAATCATACATGGGGTGTTTTCACATGGAAGAATTCCAGAGATTAAATTCTTGCTAAGAGGCCTAATGGCCTGAAAACAAAACCAACAAACAAAACAAAACAAAAAACTCCACAAAACTATGGTGAATTGAAAATGGAAAAAAAATCACAGGCATCTGGATTTTGATTCAAGTGGGCAATGCATTCCACGTTCATTTCAGACCATTGCCAAAAGCCCTGTGCTTTGGCCAAGTCTGATTGCTGGAATTATCTCCATGTTTTTTTATTTCACAGTTATTACACTTCAGCTCCATTTTTAGCATGGCCAGAAATATTCATATGCTACTTTTTCTGCTTTTTGCCAACATTTTATGATATTTGACAAGTTTTGAAGAAATTGTTTTAAGCTAAATGTAATTAACAACATGAGAACTAAAAGGCACATTTTTTGGCTAATCAAACCCTACATAAACAAACAAAATTGTGATGACAAAATCTTTTCCAAGAAGCACATTCTGTCACAAGATAAAGGACAACATAGGTCTAAGGGTAATGTCTCAGAGAAAATATTGACTGTATATAGGAAATAAGCATAAGATGTTATTTTAAAATTTCAGAAAACAAAGTTTCTTGAAATAAAAAATATGGTGTAAGTTCAACTTTAAATGGAAGATTTGGAGGGTAAAGCTGAGAACATTTTACAAATACTAGAACAAAAAAGTCAAAAAGGTGAAAAATGAAAGAAAATAGGAAAATTGTGGGAGTCTTTCAGAGAGTACAGTAACCAACTAGTAGGAATTCCAGAAGAGAGAGGAGGGAAAAAAGAATTTCCTAGAACTGAAAGACATGAGTTTCCAGATGGTAAAGGCTTACTCTGTGCCCATCAAAATGAAAAAGAAAAAGGCCTAAGTAAAGCACACAAATTGCAGAATTTCAGGGTATTGGGGAATAGAGACATGGGCTTAAAAACTTCTGAGAAAAAAATAAAGGTCTCATTCAAAGTATCCAGAATCAAAATGACATTTGACTTCTTGATAGCGACACTGGAAGTTAGAAAACAATGGAACAATACCTTCAAAAGTCTTCATTTTATCCTAAAATCCATGTCCCGCTAAACAATAGTATCAAAAGTAAAATACAGACATATTAAAGCATGTAAGGACTCAAAAATATTGTGTTCCACAACTTTTACTCGAGATGTATTTCTCAAGAAATGCCACAAAATAAGGGAGTAAACAAAGGAGCAAGAAGACATGAGGTGCAGGAATTGGGGTATTAATATATGCAAACGGTGATTGTGAGAGATTCCAGATGAGATGTCATATAAAAAAATAAAAAATTCAGAAAACACAGAGATGACTATTTGACCATTTTGAGAATTGGTCAGTCTACAAACATGTATTTAATTAACAGAAGAAATAGCTAAAAATAAATGTTTATCTCTGGGAAACAGTTTAGGAATAGGGAGGAACTGCTTTTGTAACATTTGAGTTTTAAAACCATCTACATGTATTTCTGATGAAAATTAGATGTAAAAAGACATTTATAAGACGACTACATCAAAATGAACATCTAAATGGAGTGCAGTCCAGGTGACACCGTAGTCAAGCCTTGGGGCCCCGTTGTGGGTAAGCCAGGTAAATCCCGAGAAAAATAATCTTCCCAAGCATCAACCAGGAGGCAGCATGGCCCAGTGGTTAAGAACATGGGTTCTGGAGCCAGAAAGGTGGGTTCACAGTTCACTAACGTATGATTTTAAGGTAACTTAACCTCTCTGAGCCTCAATTTTCTCATATACAAAAATAAGGATAATAATGTTATCTGTGAGCATACTATTAATTATAGTAATTATAACTTCCCAAGGGTATTAAAAAAAAGTATCTGTGAGGTTTTTGTGAGGATTAAATGAGATAATGCATGTAAAAGCAAGGTGCCTGACACAATTATAAGTATTCACTAGTATTATATTTATATCTCTAAAAAATTTCTCTTAAAGAGATGCTTCTAGGGCCGAGCCTGTGGCGCACTCGGGAGAGTGTGGCGCTGGGAGCGCAGCAGCGCTTCCACCGCGGGTTCGGATCCTATATAGGGATGGCCGGTGCACTCACTGGCTGAGCGCGGTGCGGCCGGTCTCAAAAAGGACAAAAAATAAAATAAAATAAAATAAAGAGATGCTTCTATTATTGGGGAATGTGACAAACACTGCCATAGAACTCTCAAGGCAGACCTCTTCTATGTCCACATATTTGCTTTTTGATTGTAAAAGTTATAATGGCATAATCAATGGGTTACTGGGAAGATTGAAAATTTAGCATGTAAATCTTTCTGCCTGCCATCAAAATAGCTCCATAGTCTGAGAAGAAGTAAAATAGTTCTGTAAGATTTAATTGAAGAGTCTAAAAAGCAATCCATCGAAAAGTGAAAACTAGAGTTTCAGAAAGTGTGATTTGTGGTTCATGAGCAAAACTGTCAGAGACAGGGAACTCCTAACCTGCAGGATCTCACTTCAGGCTGATTTCTCCAAAGGTGGGAGAGGTGGTAGCAGCCTCAGGGTGACCTTCAGGTCTGGTTAGGGCAGACGCTTCTGTCTTTCCTTCATCCCTTTTGTTCCTCCCTGCAATCTTTTCCCTCTATTTTTGCCCATTAATATAGAGCTGAATTATATTTTTCATCATTTGGTGAATTTTGTAGTTATATTCTCCCTATTGGTTAAAAAGTTGGTTTTCACTCTTAACAAAAGCCTCATAACCTCCAGCAAACTGCTTTTTATACAGTTGTTTGTTGGTTTGAGTTGTTTGGCTAGCTGAGTTTTACCCTTAATGTAGTCTTGAAATATTTGAGCCCCATTCAGGTGGGGTTCAGTCAGAGGAAGAAAAATAAAAAAGTAGAATAAGAAAAAAAGAGTAAGGGCCACTCGAAGGGAGAAAGGGAAATCCAATCAATCGGTTTGAGTGAGCTCATCTCCAAGGATGTTGCAGTGTTATGGTAAGCATTTCTAAATACCTGCTATTTGTAAAGTCATACAGAGCAGGAAGGCAGAGCTGAGGGGACACCAAAGGACAAAACAAGTGTAAATCAGGGACGGAAGGGAGAAGAGCAGGAAATAAGCAGACTTGAGGAATCATAAACTAGTTGTCCATTATGCCCTAAGGGGTGTTTCTTGTGTCCCTCACAAAATATGGGGTGTACAGAAATGCCAGAGTTGGATTGCACTTTTGTAGTGCTGTTGTGGCTTTCTCCCATACCCTCCCTAGATACCAAGGAATTCAAAGAATAAGTAATAAAAAGTATATGGTGATGTGAGAGGAAGAATCATTCTTTTTATAGACTAGTGGAGTTCTGTGCTCTTAGAGAGCTGTTCTTTTGCCCGATGAAAAGTTGCTAAACTGAGCAATCTACTCAATTTCTTTCTTCTTTCCCACAGAGGACTTACTCTTCTGCTGCCCACACCTACAATAAAACTAAATAAAATGCCTGACGCTTTGGCAGCTTATTTTACTCACTTTCCACAAAGCCCTTGAGAAGAGATGTTGAAAAGTTAACATAGAATCTGCAGAGACCAGAATTTCACAAAAACACTATGAAAAAGGTATAATGGTTATTCCACATGCCTGCCTCATTCAGCCAGACTTACAGTTTATAAGAAGTTGCTGCTTCTATTCCAGCTAATCTTCAGTGCCAAACAGTTTATTAAATCAAATAATATAAAGAACAGTCCCAAACTCTCACTGGTGCCAGTTATCAGACACTTTGGTAGGTTTTCGTCTTAGAGGAAGAACTGTTCTCCCAAGTCCTCCCAAGCCATAGAGGTCAGTAAAAGTACTTGAGCAGATTAAGTGAATTTGATTTATCTTAATCATCAGACAGTACATTTTCCATAGGAAATTGTTAGACCACATGTAAGTCTGGCACACACAATGGATTCTTCAGTTTTTCAGTCAAGTGAGGGGAGAAGTGTGTTCATTGGAAGAGAAGAGTCGGGAAAGAGTTTTTAGTGTGCAGTGATTGTGTGTGTCCATTCATACAGCCCAACAGTTCATCAAGAAGAACGTGGCCCATCAATGGATGATCAAAATGTGTGCTAAAAACAACTCATCTGAAAACAAATTAGACTGCAGACAGAGATTCAAAGAAAAATGTTTTACTGGGAACAATTCTACTTATTATGGAACTGACTTGGGCTTTAGTTTTATTTTCAGTTCTAGTTCTCTCACGGACTCCATGCATAGCTTTGGCTATCATAGGATCACATACTTGAGACCTGTAAGAGACTTAGAGATCAACCAATCCACACTTCCTGTCCCTGTAAGCAGTGTTGCAACACTTACTGTTTAAGACATACTTTATCAGTTCCTCTATTCACAGAACTAAAAATAATCATAGTGGTATTTGCAGACAAAGTAGTTTGCTCCAGATAGGAGAAGCTCTTCATGTGTGTGTGTGTGTGTGTGTGTGTGTAAGTTCAACAAGAGCCACACGTTGCCTAAAGAAATAGATGACTGATTTTCTTGGGTAACTGTAGGGCAGAAGTTTCATGGGGAAGAAATAAATAGAAAATACGAGGTTACTTCAGAAAGTTTATGGAAAAACTATTATCTTTTATTTCTAATTTTCCATGAACTCTTAGAAATACCCTCATGTGTATTGCGGAATGGGTTAGGTAGGTACTGATTCAGCTGGATACCAACATCTCTACATCTTTTTATTTTAGGGGTTGGGGGGTGAGAAAGGGATCCTATAAAGAAAGAGATGGATTCTGCCTATGTGAACAGATCTCTTTTGCTTCACTTGCTTAAAACAGTTACGGCTCCCCTTCCCGGTGCTCAGGTATGACCACAGCTCACTGCAGCTGATTGCAAGGCTGGGAGGGCCACCCTGTGCTGCCTTTGGAGGTGGACCCAGGTGCCGCAGAGCAGCCTTGTGGCTCTGCTCTTTATAGACAGGAATATCTAAAGCCAGGTGTGGAGCCAAACTCCCCCATCAGCAAAACAGCTGCTGCCGATCCCTTCCTTTGACCTTCTGCAGAGTAGGTAAAAACCTTGCTAAGTCATAAAAACAGGCAGGAGAAGGTTGGCTTACACTGTGAGAAGGAAAATGGAGCATAGTCCATCTCCATTTTGTTTCTGGAATAGTGTGTGACTGTTCAGAATTTCTAGCCAAAACCACTCTCTAGATCTATAATCTCTGCCTTATTTTTCTGGGTTAAGTGTTCTAAAACCATGCTCTACTCCATCCATGCTGGTGTGTAAAGATTAGCCAGTGATTACCATCTGTTTTCAGATCTCATGTTTTTTAGTCAGGACAAGTGATGGAAAAAGCTACTAAAATAAATAACTTACATGTATCTTCTAGTATTGGAACACAGCTATAGTAATTCTTTCAGAAGCGGTTATCTTCCAGATATTCAAACAGGGAATTCCAGAACCACATGGGGGAATTTTAACAGCTATAATTTGAAGTTTGCCTATTTTAGAAATTTAATATTACCATATATTTTGTTTCAAAATTTTCCCCAGGCATTGAAATATGACTAGAATTATTCTTTATAGCTAATAAAACCACCTTGTGGTCACATCCTGTATATTCTTCCTCTTTATTTTACACTGTATCTTTTATTAGCATTAATCTTGGATCACATTTGGGGTAGAAGAGAAACAATGGAAAGAAAGTCTTCCTTAACAACTTATGATAATATGAAAAGGCTGCATCAAAAAACCCAGCAAACCTAAATTTGGGAACTTGTAATTCTTTTATTGTGGCTGTAGCCTTGCTGTCAGTAGTAACTTTGAGGGCTATGTACTTGTTTTTCACCTAAATCATGCACGTGTATTTTATTTGAAAGAACAATACTGTTGCTGCTTTTCCTTTCTTGCCATCTTGCCCCTTGCATCCCATCCTTTATTGTCAAGTTCTAGTCTCAAGCATTCCATCAAGCTTTCTCTCCTTCTCAATCACAGAACTTGGCTGTGAAGTCTACACTTGGTATGCTCTTTTATGCTCTGTAATTATTTCATGGGTGTTAGTTTTGTTTCCCCAGGTACCTTCAGGCTTCAGGAATCTCAAATTAAGTAAAATAATTTTCTTCACTTTATTCTTCCTTAATTCATTATTTTATCTAATGGAGGTTTCAATATATAATTTTAATATTTCAGCTCAAAACATTTTTGCCCATTAAATAGACACATTAATTGCCGACATACCTCTATTAGAGAGAGAGCAGAATGTATTCACAGGCTCACTATGAACAAGGATCTCCTGAACTGTCTGACTACCACAAAGTCTTACATATTGTAAACTAAACAATTTTCTTCAGAGGACCTTAACA
>NW_007734206.1:35067-47223 GCF_000696425.1 Galeopterus variegatus | reverse complement strand
GGGGTACAGAGTTTATCAATACCTGTATGCAATATGTGATGCTCAAATCAGGATAATTAGTATATTCAACATCATACAACACAATCTTTTTTTTTTTACTTTTTGTCTTTTTTCATGACCGGCAACGGATCGCAACCCTCAGTGTCGCGCCCA
The DNA here is from genome assembly GCF_000696425.1 of Galeopterus variegatus. Taxonomy (NCBI): domain Eukaryota; kingdom Metazoa; phylum Chordata; class Mammalia; order Dermoptera; family Cynocephalidae; genus Galeopterus; species Galeopterus variegatus. The sequence goes on along the minus strand of NW_007734206.1, from coordinate 47,070 downwards.
ACTGGCAACGGGATCGCAACCCTCGGTGTTGCGCCCGCACCTCGTTCAGCCAGTGAGCGGCAACTGGCAACCTCGCTCAGCCAGTGAGCGGCCGGTCTGTACGTGGGATCCGAACCCTTGGCAGGAGCGCCGTCGCGCTCCCAAGCGGCGCACTGTAGCAGTGTGCCACCGGCCGGCCCAACACAATCATTTTTAATGATGTTAATACTCTGATGGATTTTATTCAACTATATCAAACTCCAAAATCAACATGGAATAAGCCACATATAGGCACAATGAATGTCCTCAAATTAGTGCCAAGTGGTAAAACTCAGCATGGGATCCTGATTTCAGGGGACCCTAAACTTGATTTAATATTGCTTTTCCCAAAGATAAAAATCCAGATGGGCCTTGTTTAGGCTTTGCTAGTCATGACATAAGGATAGGTTGTAGGGGTCTCCATAATAAGGCCCACTGTTGAAGGACAGGACAGAGAACAAGACACTTACCATGAGGGTGAAATAAAGAGGACCATGGCTGCCTTTCAGTCTGGGGCAAATTCCAGAAACAATTATCCCAAGTCCCAGAACAATTACAACTAGAAGCTACATGTGGACACCATGATCTGTGACTACAGAATGAAATGCAACTCTGTCCGAGGATACTTTTTTCTTCCCCACCTACTTCACCAGTTAGGTTAGGCGCTCAAATGGCATTCTTTCCAAGACATTAACAAAAAGTTCTTTTTGGTTAGATTTGTTCCAGCAACTGCTACACATTATATAGCTCACGCACTAAAAGTGATTATTCCATCTAAGTGAAAGTCAGAACGAAAACTAAGGTGCAAGTCAGAGAAAGTCACTCCCTAATTACCACCCTTCAGGATCTCCCCATCTCCCGATATGGCATATAAGGACCCTCCAACCTGGATTCCAGCTCGCTTTGCTTCCTCTGCCTCCACCATTTCCCACTACTCACGCTGGAGAAAACAGCCTGTGTACCGTTCACTGCACACAACCAAGCCATTCCAGGCCTCTGTATACTGACGTGCTATTCTCTCTAACACTCCCATCCCCTACCACAATCGCCTGGCTAGCTCCTTCCTCCCCATTCTTCAAGCCTCAGCCCAGGTGTCACCTTCTCCAGGAAGATTTCCCTAATTTCCCCAGACTTTATGGAGTGCTGCCCACTCTGGGCTCCCATAGCACCCTGGGCATACTTCTACTGGAGCTCTCGCCACTTTGTGTAGAATACTTGGGTTTTAACTGCCTAGTCTTTAGCCTCGAGCTCAAGGCAGGCATCATGTTTATTCATGTTCATAGCCACAACACTAAGCACACTGCTGAGCACATTGTTGGCACTTGATAAATGTTAGTTGAATAGAAACACAAACCTTTTATAAGCAAACCAGCTTAAAATGTCACTGGAATAACTATGTTCTACCTTCTGATCACAAACTAATAGGTGCACTGTGAGAGGATCTCAGGACGGCTTGATTCAGAAAAGGAACACAGTGAACGTTTGGAAATTGTAGCCTTTCAATGAATATATTGTACTAGGCAGATTAAATTAAGTGGAATAAAAGGCAGGAAACGGAAGAGAAAAACCATCCAAGTTTTGTAAGCATAAATCCACCTATTAAAAAATTCAAATTAAATAATCTTTTCTCTTTTTACTCTTTCCTTAAAATATATTACGCAGATTAAATTAAGTGGAATAAAAGGCAGGAAACGGAAGAGAAAAACCATCCAAGTTTTGTAAGCATAAATCCGCCTATTAAAAAATTCAAATTAAATAATCTTTTCTCTTTTTACTCTTTCCTTAAAATATATTATGATTAAAATAGGCTCTCTCTCCCTTTTAATTTTGCTAGAGAAACAGAACCAAGATCATCAAGTGGCCTTTTACTGAAATATATGCCTATTTTGGCTAACTTAAATGTTTTTAAAAAATTAGCAGTTGCAAAATTTACCATGTTACAGCTCAAAATAGAGAACTTTAAAGGGGAAAAAAACACTTGTGGAAGAATTGTTATTTTTGCAGGTTTCAGGACTAAGGTTTATACATAGCAAAAACCATATACATGGTTTTTCTCTTCATTATGAATTAATTAGATGCTTAAAAGATTAGAAGAGTCTCCCTACTGTCAGAGCCCAAATAGGCTCTTTTGAGTGACATTATCAATACTCAATCCAATTCAATCAATTGATGAAACTGAAAGGTATAAGAAGTAAAACATGAAAAAAAGGAAACCTCTCCTTGGAATTTCCCTACATTTCCTAAGGCCTTTATATATATTTTTAATAATAAAATATTGGATATTTTAGGTCTACAAAGGGATCACAAAACTATTCAGCAATATTAACAGCCTGGTATCAACATATAATAATACTGACAAGCATTACCCATTGCAGAGCAGCCTTCCTGTGGGTGGCCCATTGCTGCAGCCATGGACTCTGCAGATGAGAGGGAGGTGGCTGCAACCACTGCTGCTATTGCTGCTGCCACAAGTTAACCTCACTGCTGCCAAAGACACTGCAGATGTGAGGGAGGCAGTTGCAGCCACTGATGTCCCTGCCACCCCCTGAGCTTACACTGCTGTCGCTGTGGACCCTCCAGATGCAAGGGGGGCAGTCGCAGCCACTAATGCCACTGCCACTGCTGTGAGGTAACCCTGCTGCCACTGCAGACACTGTAGCTGCATAGTTGGCCACTGCTGTGGACACTACAGCGAAGTGGGCAGCTGCTACAACTGCCACTGCTGCAGTCATTGCTACCACTGTTGCCACCAGGCAGCCACTATTGCCACATGAGCAGCCTGCTGCCTTTGCAGCCACTACTGCCATGCAGGAAGTCTGCCGAATCCACCTCCACAACCATGGCCAACTCAAGGGCAGCCCACTACCACAGCAACAGCTGCAGCAGCCACTACCACTGTGCAGGTGGACCGCTGACCACTCAACTGCATTGGCAGAAGGAGGGTCACCAGCAGAGTACAAAGGAGAGTAACAGAAGAAGCAATTGTTCTACCAGATGACCAGACATCAATGTAGAAATACTAGAAATACAAAACAAAAACAAGAAAATTTGAGTCCACCAAAGGAATATAATAACTCTCAAATACCAGACCCCCTAGAGCAGTAAACCTGTGAAATGTTGGAAAAGGAATTCCTAGCAAAAATCTTAAGGAAACTCTTTGAGATATATGAGAACACAGTTAGATGACACAACGAACTGAGCAAAATTATCAAGGATATGAAGGAGGAAATTTACAAAGAGATTAATACTCTAAAAAAGAATGTGGCAGAACTCATGGAACTGAAGGAGTCATTCAACAAAATAAAAAGCACAACTAAGAGCTTAATCAGCAGACTAGAGCAAGCAGAAGAAAGAATTTCTGACCTTGAAAACAGTCTCTTTGAAATAACTCAGGCCAACAAAAAGAAAAGAAAAAAGAATTTTTAAAAAATGAAGAAAATCTAAGAGAGCTAGCAGACAACCTTAAGTGTGCAAACATCTGAATCATGGGTATTTCTGAAGAGAAGGAGAAAGGAAAAGGCATCAAGAACATATTCAATTAGATAATACTGGAAAATGTCCCAGGTACATAGGGAGAGAAATGGACCTTCAGATTCAGGAGGCTCAAAAATCTCCAAACAGATTCAATCCAAAAAGGTCCTCTCTGAGAGGCACATTATAGTCAAACAGGCAAAACTCAAAGACAAAGAGAGAATCCTAAAAACAACAAGAGAAAAGTGTCAAGTCATCCATAAGGGAGTATCCATCAGACAAACAGCAGACTTCTCAATTGAAACTCTGTAGGTCAGAAGAGAATGGGATGATATATTCAAAATACCAAAAGAAAAGAACTGTCAGCCAAAAATACTATACCCAGCAAGGCTATTCTTCAGAAATGAAGGAGAAATAGTGTATTTCCCAGACAAAACAAACTATGAGAGTTCACCACCACATGACCAGCTCTACAACAAATCCTCAAGGGAATCCTGCATCTGGAATCCAAAAAACGATAATCAATTCCATGAATACACAAGAAAGAACAAAACCCACTGGTAGAACAAAAATGCAAACAAGAAAGAGAAAGAAACTGTATTTTACCACCTCCAAGAACTAACAAATACCAAAGACAAACAATAAAAAGAGGAGAAAGAAACAAAGGATATTTGAGACATCCAAATGAAAATTAGTAAAATGCCAGAAGTAAGAAAATACCTTTCAGGAACAACCCTAAATATAAATGGGTTAAATTCTCCACTCAAAAGACCAGACAGGCTGATTGGATTAAAAGGCTAGACCCAACTATATGCTGTCTACAAGAGACTCACCTCACCTGTGAAGAGACACACACAAATAGTGAAAGAATGGAAAAAGATATACCATGCAAACAGAAATCAAAAAAGAGCAGGAGTAGCTATTCTTTTATCATATAAAATAGACATTAAACTAAAAACTATAAAAGAGACAAAGAAAAAGACCACTATATAATGTTAAAGGGATCTATCCAGCAAGAAGACATAACAATCATAAATACACATATATACAACTGATGGAGTTTGGATGTGTTGTCCCCTCCAAAACTCATATGGAAATTTGATCCCCAATGTGGCGGTGTTGGAAACTGATTGAGTCATGGGGGCAGATCCCTCATGAATGGATTAATGCTCTCCCTGGAGGAGGGAGGATTAATGAATGAGTTCTCACTCTATTAGTTCCCATGAGAGCTCATTGCTTAAAAAGACCCTGGCACCTTCTCTCTCCTCTTGCTTCTCTCTCTTGCTTCCTCTCTTGATCTGCTGGAGCTGGGACACACTCTTCTCTCCTGTCCATGGACATCAGAGCTCGAGACTCTTCAGCTTTTGGGTTCCAGAACTTACACCAAAGACACCATGAGCTTCTCTGGTTCTGAGGCCTTTGGATTTGGATGAGCCATGCTACTGGCATCCAGTTTATAGAAGGTCTATTGTGGGACTTTTCTTCATAGCTAATTCCCCTAATAAATCCCTCTCATATAATTATAACATATCCTATTGATTTTGTCTCTCTGGAGAACCCTGACTAATACAACAACCAACATCAAAGCACCCAGATATATAAAAGAAACACTATTGGACCTATGGAAAGAGATAGGCCCGAATACAACAATAGTTAGTGATCTGAACATCCCTAGTAACCTGAACATACCTCTCTCAAACTGGACAGATATCTAGGCAACAAATTGACAAAGAAACACAGGATTTAAACCAAACTTTAGACCAATTGGACTTGGAAGATATCTACAGAATATTTCATTCAACAACCACAGAATATACATTCTTCTAATCAGCACATGGAACATTTTCCAGGATAGACCACACATTATATCACACATGAAGCCTCAACAAATTAAGAAAAACTGAAATCATTTCAAGTATCTTCTCAGACCACAATGGTTTAAAACTAGAAATCAATAACAAGTGAAACTCTGGAAACCATACAAACACGTGGAAATTAAACAACATGCTTCTAAATGATATACAGGTCCAAGAAGAAATTAAACAGGAAATAAAAAAATTTCTCAAAACTTATGAAATAAAGGTACATTATGCCAAAACCTGTTGAACACTGCAAAAGCTGTACTAAGAGGGAAATTTATTGCAATTAATGCTTACATCCAAAGAATAATAATTAAGATCAGAGCAGAACTAAATGAAATAGAAACCCCCAAAAATGATACAAAAGATCAATGAAATGAAAAGTTGGTTTTTTGAGAAGATAAACAAAATAAACAAACCATTAGCTAGGCTAACTAAAAAAAAGGAGAAGACACAAATAACAAAAATCAGAAATGAAAATGGAGACATTAAACTGATACCACAGAAATACAAAGAATCATTAGAAACTATTATAAACAACTACATGCCAACAAATTTGAAAATCTGGAGGAAATAGATAAACTTCTGGATACGTAAAAACTACCAAGACTGAACCCAGAAGAAATAGAAAACTTGAACAGACCAATAACAAGCAATGATGTTGAAGCAGTAATCAGCAGTCTCCAAGGAAAAGCCCAGGACTGGATGGCTTTACTGCTGAATTCTACCAAACCTTTAAAGAGGAATTAATACCAATTTTCTTCAAACTATTCCAAAAAATTGAAACAGAGCCCATTCTCCCAAACTCATTCTATGAGGCCAGCATCACCCTGATACCAAAACTAGACAAAGACACCACAAAAAAAGAAAACTATACGCCAATATCTTCGATGAACATAGATGCAAAAATCCTCATTATAATATTAACAAATAGAATACAGAAACGCATCAAAAAAATTATACACCATTATCAAGTGAAATTCATCCCAGGGATGAAAGGATGGTTCAACATACACAAGTCAATAAATGTGATACACCATATCAATAAAATCAAGGACAAAAACCATATGATTATCTCAATAGATGAAGAAAAAGCTTTTGACAAAATTCAATATCCCTTTGTGATAAAGACTCTCAGCAAATTAGGTAAGGAAGGAAAGTATCTCAACACAATAAAAGCCATATATGACAAACCCACCACAAATATCATCCTGAATGGGAATTATATTAAGAGTGGGAACAGGACAAGGATGCCCACCCTCACCACTCCTATTTAACATAGTATTGGAAGTACTAGCTAAAGCAATCAGGGAAGATAAAGAAATAAAGGGCTTCCATATTGGAAAAGATGAAGGCAAATTGTCCCTGTTTGCAGATGACATGATCCTATATATAGAAAAGCCTAAACACTCTACCAAAAAGCTCTTAGAGTTGATAAACAATTTCATTAAAGTTACAGGATACAAAATCAACATGCAAAAATCAGTAGCATTTTTATACTCCAACAACAGACTAGCAGAAAAACAAATCAAGAAACCTATCCCCTTTACAATAGTCACCCCAAAATAAAATGCCTAGAAATCAATTTAATCAAGGAGTTGAAAGATTTCTACAATGAGAACTACAAATAACTCTTGAAAGAAATTAAAGAGCACATGAAAAGATGGAAAGCCATCCCATGCTCTTGGATAGGAAGAATTAACATTGTGAAAATGTCCACACTACCTAAAGCAATGCAATCCTAAGCAAAACAAGCAAACAAACAAAAAGCTGGAGGCATAACACTACCTGACTTCAAATTATACTACAAAGCTATAGTAACCAAAACAGCAAGGTACTGGCATAAAAACAGATTCTTGGACTAATGGAACAGAATAGAGAACCTGAACATCAGCTCACAAACTTACAGCCAACTGATCTCAACAGAGACACCAAGACCATACAGTGGAGAAAAGACTGCCTCTTCAGTAAAGGTTGCTGGGAAAACTGTACATCCGTATGTAGAAGAATGAAACTAGACCTGTACCTCTCACTATATAACAAACACAACTCAAAATGGATTAAATACTTAAATATAAGACCTGAAACTATAAAACTCCTAAAAAAAAAACAAAACAGGGGAGACACTTCAGGAAGTAGGACTGGGCAAAGACTTTATGAACATGACCCCGAAGCACAGACAACAAAAGGAAAAATAAACAAATGGGATTATATCAAACTAAAAAGCTTCTGTACAGCAAATGAAAGAATTAACAGGGCAAAAAGACAACCTACAGAATGGGAGATAATATTTGCAAACTATGCACCCAACAAAGGATTAACATCCAGAATATACACGGAACTCAAACTACTTAACAGTAAGGAAACAGACAACCCAATTAAAAAATGGGCAAAGGAGCTGAGTAGGCATTTCTCTAGGGAGGATATAAGAATGGCCAACAGATGTGAAAAATGCTCAACATCACTAAGCATCAGGGAAATGCAAATCAAAACCACATTAAGATATCATCTTTCCCCATTCAGACTGGCTATTATCAAAACGACAGAATAACAAATGCTAGTGAGGATGCAAAGAAAGGAGAACCCTTCTACGCTGTTGGTGTGATTGCAATTTGGTTCAGCTATTATGGAAGATGGTATGGAGGTTCCTCAATCAACTACAGAAATAACTGCCATATGACCAAGTTCCACTGTTGGGTATATACTCAAAGGAATGGAAATCATCCTGTTGGAGGGATGCTTGCTGTGGTGGATGGAATTATGTCCCTCCAAAACTCACTGGAGCTTGAATTGTGTGCCCCAAGTTTTACGTATTAGAAACTTAGTCCCCACTGTGACTGTTAAGAGCGTGGGAAATCCTATTACGGTAATTGAAAGTTGGAGCCTTGAAGAGGTGATTGGATTGTAGGATCATCCAGTAGTGAATGGATTAAAACTGGTGGTCAAGGACATGGTTCTGAGGGCTTTAAAAGAAGAGAAAGGAGAGTCTTTCTCACTCTCTCTGCTCTCTCTGCTTCCACCATCTTGCAATGTGAGACCCCTGGGTCACTGTTGCCACCACCAGATGGACTTTGGACTTCCCAGCCTCAGAAACTGTAAGCAAATAAATCACATTTTCTTTATACAATACACAGTTCTGTATATTTTGTTACAGAACAAAAGCAACAGAAACAGAGTAATACACTTGCACTCCCATCTTTATCACAGCTCTATTTACAAGAGCCAAGAGTTGGAACCAACCTAATTGTCAGACGATTGGATAAGGAAAAGTGGTATGTACACACAATAGAATACTACTCTGCCTTGAAAAAGAATGAAATACTGCCATTTGCAGCAACATGGATGAATTTAAGAGAAAAATTATGTTATGTGAAAAAAGTCAGTCAGGGAGAGAGAAATACCGCATCCTCTCCCATAAGGGGGAGATAAAAAATAAATAAATAAATAATTAAAAGTTACAGCAGTCACAATAATACTTTGAACTTTCAAAAGGAGAGAACAGAACTGAGGTTACCAGATGTGGGAAAGGGGGAGTGAGAGGGAGATAAAGGGAGGAACTGGTAAAGGGCCATGAAAAACAATTACATTGTATACTGTTGAATATACTAATTATCCTGATTCAAGCATGGCATATTGCACATAGATACTGATATTCAACTCAGTACCCCACAGATATGTGAGGTACAACTATATTACAATAAAAAAATAAATACCTAGAAAAGTTGTTTATTATGTAATAATGTTAAAATATATAACTACTGTCAAAACTCCAATCTCATTTTTGATGGTGAAAGATCCTGAAAGCCAAGCATTGCTGTGTCTGGGACTAGTCTATAATTACTTTAAGTATTAACTATAAAAAACTTTCACCTACTTTTTGTCATGTGGCTTTCATGTTTGCATCATGTACTCTTACTTGGTACGACGGCCTTCTACATTTTATGTTGTCACCGCTACTGTTAACTTAAAAGACCATCCTGTTGGCTCTTTTATCCTCACTAATACTTTGCATATTTACGAAGCATGACTCCAGAGGAATCTAGTACCATGCACAGAAAGCCAAAGGATGAGCTGCAAGCCAGACACCTCTTAAGACAGAGATGATACATAATTTGATTTTTTTGTTGTGCTTATGACTTTTGTATTCGCAAAATCTACATGGAATAGCTCTAGTGGCTTACCTTGTGTTTGGTTTCAGATTTTCTACTGTGGAGAAGGTTTGATTTGTAACTTGGACAGACTTGTTCTTCCCACTGAATGACCCATTTTCTCTGGATATAACTTCATATTCTGAAAAGTGAAAGAAGCCAACAGATACTTGTCTTTATGTCCTGGCCATTTAATTGTTCTTGAAGTTAATAGCATAATAAAGCCACTCACATAAAAGTGAGAAATTGAGATTGCCATTCTAGAGACGTATTGATCTTATACATTAGCAGTTTCCAGACAGGACAGTCACCAGATGATGAAGTTCCCCAAAGTATTTTAGGAGTTGCTCACTGATCATGTCTGCTTTCCCTCTGCTGGAGCAGAGGAAGGCAGGTAACTGGTGAAGATTAGTGACACTCCTGTGGTTGCTTTGGATACAGAACCTATGATTTTGTTTGGTAAGTCAGAGAGTCTGCTGCTGTTGGAAAGCCCAGTAGAGGAGAAGCACTGTCTGAGGAGTGGTACTTGAGTAGAAGCCATTATTTCCTGCTTTATGGGGCTTTACAATATAGGTGGGGAAAAAGGCCACTAAGTATAAATACATGGTACTGATGCCAAAAAAATTTCTTTGAGTTTAAAACCACAGCAGCAAATAACAGTTAACTAGATAACAAACTATACTTTTCTATAGTTCATTATTTTGAACTATGGAATCAGTAGGTTTTTGTACCCGCTGCTTACATAAGTTAAACTCTCTTGATCATTTTCTTCATATTAAAAAAAAAAACCATGTCCTTAAAGTCTGCATAGAGGTCTGCACAAATTTCACTTAAAGGCATGTTTCTATGAACTTGCAGGGTTCACATCAAAAGAGAAAGATTTTCAGAATAAGAGAACACAATTCACAAACTTGTTAACTGGTTTTCCCTGCTCTCAATTGGGAGTTAGCTTAATGCACATGATAAGATGATATAGAGAGGACTAAACAAACAAATAAATGAACAAAACAAACAACAACAAAACCCCATTTAAAATCAGCTTCTTCACTTTGTAGACATACACAAGTGCTGGCATCCGATAAGTGGAAAAGCTTCAGTAGAGCTGGCGAGTTACAGTGGAGATTTCTGCTACTGCCACTGAGACCAGAGGTACGAGATGAATACTGGAAACAAAACCAAAACTAGAATACCCCAAGTAGACCTAAAATCACCAATTTTAATTTGGAGGGGGATTTTTAATAGTATATTCTAAAAATCCAAAAAGGAGAATAACTTCCTGAACAATTTCGTGGGATCATCCTTTCAGGAATTCAAAATTAAACTGGAAGACAGTGGCCGTGGTACCTGGATACCGTCAGCGCAGCTATTAAAGGACTAATGGCTGGTAAGTTAGTACCTTACTCAAACTCCTTTTTGATCCCAACCTAGCCCTCCATTTGTTCTCTAACCAGAGAGTGGAAGAGGGGTGGGGGATTCTAAATTCAAATCTATTTTATATCTTTTCTTCAGTTATGAAGAGATATTTGCTAGAAATGGATGGAAGTAGTTAAAATGTAAGTAAAACTGATTTTTTTAAAAATGGAAACTGAGTTCCTTTAAGTCACTTGCCTTAAACTCAGTCTCAGTTTTCCCATCTGTAAAATGTCAAAATCTTTTCATAGTGTTGCTTGTGGCGACTAAATTAGGAGCATACGGGAGATACCTAACAGTATTTTGCGTGCCTTTTGCCCAACAGGTGGTACCTATTATTACTGTTGCTTTTATTATCCCTTATCATTCCTGAGTTGTGCTTTGAACATAGGATCACGAAAAATTTAAAAGATTCCAATTGGAAAGATTCAAGTGCTGCTTAGTCACCAAAAGAACAATTTATATAATAGTCCAGTTAGTTATGCAACCACTTTCATCCCTCTTCAATTGTGTGATCTCTTTCTCCGTATTAAGTCAGACTTTTAGTACTGAAACTTCTGTTGCACATCTTCTCCAATTTTCATTTGACTCATGTTTTAAAAGTTGATTTAATAATATTTTTTTCCTGGAAGATTGGAGTTTTCAAAATGGATCTAGATGCTTGCTTCAGAATGAAAAAGACATTTAGAATTTCTCTCAGAATTCTAGCTTTGAATATGTATTCATCTTGTGCTTTGTAAGTCTATCTTTTATTTTTAATCCTTTAAAGTGATAATGCCTTTTTATAAATGCGTCAACATTACAAAAATTGCTACTACTATTACAATACTGACAAACATTAATTTAATAGTTTCTAATTTATGCTGCATATTCAAATTCACTTTTTAATTTTATCCTCAGGATAAATTGATAACAATGGGAATTATTATTATAAACATGGAAACTAAGGCTCAAAGTGGCTAATTATTGCATACCCAAGTTGCACATCTAGAACACAGCTGGTCTGGGATTTAACTCTATGTTGGCATGCTACTGGAATATCACACTGCAACAACTTTTTTTTTTTTTTTTTTTTTTTTGGGCAGAAAGGGCATGTG
>NW_007734206.1:22037-34136 GCF_000696425.1 Galeopterus variegatus | reverse complement strand
GGGACTTAACTCTATGTTGGCATGCTACTGGAATATCACACTGCAACAACTTTTTTTTTTTTTTTTTTTTTTTGGGCAGAAAGGGCATGTGGAAGCAACTGAACTTGGATGTATTCACTAGAGGTGAACATGTGCCTGTCACTGAAAGAAAGATTTCTGACAGAAGCCAACTCAGGGGAAATGAAGAATATAATTCACTCTTTTTGTTATCTTTCTTAATCCCTTTGCAAAACCAGTTCCAGTGATATAAGAATCAATCTCTGTATTATCTGAGCTGTGGGTTTGTAAGCAATCCTATTTCAAATCATGTAGTTTTCAAAGGATCACTAAAAATACACAAATGGAAAAAAAATTTAAAAGAGAATTAGTGCAAATGGTCTAATGTTTTAAGTAAGGACTAGGTGAGCAATGATTAAATATGAACTTATTTCTATTTAGGAAATATTGTAACTAAAGAGATGTAGTTCTTGTCAATGAAAATTGTTATAATAAGCCCTTTATCTTGTGAAAGATCTAGCAACCATTAACATTTAGTAACAACATTACAAAAGCAATTGGTTAGATGTGTAAAGTATACTCTATTCATGATTCTTTGAGATTAAAAAATTATATTATCTGGAAGGAAAATCCTTCAGCATTAAAAAGTTTAATTGGGTATTACTAACATATCCAAATGTATATGTATTAGATGTGTTAGATGATTAGACATATTAGATTAACCAATTCCAACTTGATGTCCCACATCTTTAAGGCAAATGGAATTTTATAGATCATTTTATTCTATGAGAACTAAACCTCAGACTATCACAGGAACTCCTCATTAGCGAAGTATATGGATAGAGTTTTGGACATTTTAATACATGGAAATAATCAATACCGAGAGATGGACTGATTTTGAGATATTGGGATGGTAGCACCTATTGGTGTAGTCCCAAGTAAAGAAGCAGAACTAGGCAGGCAAATCCCTCAGATCCATGGGCTTTGGCCAGTTCTTTCTCAAAACAAAGGCTAGTTTGCATGAGAAAGGGAAATTCAGAAAATATTGGTAAAGAAAGCCAGCTAAGCAAAAATAAGCAGCTTACAATGGAAGTTGACCAGGTCGAATGGTTTTATCTGAGGAGAAATAGCTACTGTTTTCTCCTTTATTCATAGCAGAAAACATTTTTAATGAGCCCTGAATCCTCCCTCTCCACCTCACCTGTCCACTGTTCCTCTGTCCCTCTATTCCCTGTCTACCTGCACCAGGTACATGGCAGGACCAGGGCAGCAGGAACCTCATGTACTCATGCTATTTGCTGCATCCTCTAGCTGATTTAGGTTTTTAGTTTTTTTTCTTCCTCCTCTCTTGTTTGACTAACCTATTCACTATGGAGAATCAAATTAGCATATAACAAATTCTAAGAATGACTCAGGATTTCTTATTTTTCACAATCATTTTTAGAGTAATTGGGTGGATGACAGCAGAATCAAAATTTCCTGAGATGAGCAGAAAATTGACCAGGAATAGAATTTTTGTTTTTATTTTTCCTAAGATGTTTGAAATAACTTTTAGCTTGCTTGAAAGTTCCAGATCAATCTAGAAATCAGGTTGGAAAAAAGGAAAACTAGTTTAAATATCACCAGCAGTAGAAACTTCCCATATTTTCTGTAATTTTCTTGGTAATGAAGAGACTAGCTATATCTTCACACTGTGAAAAAGAGTTCTGAGAGGAGATGGAGCAGTGGAGCTTAAAGAGATCTGCTAGATTAACAGGGAGCCCATAACAAGGACAAAGATGATCTTTGAACATCTTTGATCAAGATGATCTTTGAACATCTTTGATCAAGATGATCAAGGAAAAAAAAGATCTTTTCCCACCTTATGACACTTTTGACAATAATGTGCCATAAGGACAGGAGGACTCTGACAGGACTTGCTTCTCTTCAGATAGCTTCACATGTCACAGTTTGATCCAAGGTACCCCACTCTTGATGCAGTGTGTTATTAAAGCTTCTGCTGTAGTATCAGTGTCATGATCTTACCAGTGACAGTGTCATTTAGTGGCTTTTCCCAGTCCAAGATGACAAAGGAGGGGCACCCTTCCACGGTGACCACCGTGAGGTTGGTGGGTGGGTTCTGTGGTGGGCTGGTGGCATTCCCCTCCATGCCCTCCTCTTTGGGGAACCGTCTGACGGAGTCGGTGATGGAGCAGGGCCTGTTGTCAGGCTTTTGGATGTATCTCACGTGAGGGCCTAAGGGAGAGAGGACACTGACGTTTAGCAGTTTTGGAGCTTGTGAAGAAGGTGGAGGTGAGCTCATACATGTAATTATCTGTTCGAAGACATCTGGTCTGACAAGCAGGTGGTTGAAAGCAGTGATGTGGATGTTCAAACTTGGAAAAATACAAAATCCTGTCTCTAGGATACAAGGTATCAAAGCAAACTTCTAGAGATAAAAACTACATGTGTAAAATGCAGGAAACAGTAGAGAGAATTAATAAACTAAGACACTGCAACATAAAAGATTAGTGAACTCGAAGACACACTGACAAAAACTATCCAAAATAAAAATGGAGATAAAAATAGAATTAAAAATAATGAACATCAGTTAACTGTGGGACAACTTCAAGTGGTCTCATATACATGTGATTGGAGTATCTGAGGTGAAGAAGGGAGGTGGGCAGAAAAATATTTAAATGGCTCCACATTACCCAAATATGACAGATAAAATTTCTAAACCCACAGATTCAGAAAGTTCAAAAACACCTAAGCACAACAAACATGAAGAAAACTATGCCAACTATAATCAAGTTTCTCAAAACGGGTGATAAAGAGAAAATCTTAAAAGGAGGAAGGGAAAAAAGACATTGTACGTACAGAACAACCAAGATAAGAATCGTGGCAGGTTTCTCACCAGGAAGAATGAGAGTGAGAAGGCAGTGGAGCAGCCTCCTCAAATACTGAAAGAAAAACTTGTCAACTAGAAGTCCATAACTAATGCAAATATCTTTTATTTTATTATTTATTTTTTGTTTGTTTTGGTGGCTGGCTGCTAAGGGGATCTGAACCGTTGACCCTGGTGTTATAAAACTGTGCTCTAACCAACTGCGCTAACCTGCCAGACCCCCAAAATATCTTTTAAAAAAACAAAAGCAAAATACTTTTTTAAAAAACTTAATGAACCTGTAAGAATTAATTACCAGCAGACCAACATTATAAAATATATTAAAGAAGTCCTTCAGGTAAAAGGAAAATGATACCAGATGGAAACATGGATCCATACAGAGGGGTGAAGAGCAACAGAAATAGTAACTGTGTAGGTAAATGCACACAATATTTTCTCATTATTGAAGCCTCTCTAACAAATAACTTATTGTTTAAACAAAAATGAAGACAATTTAGTGTAATGTATATAACATGGAAAAGTAAAATGTATGGCAGCAATAGCTGAAAGCCAGGAGGAAAGAAAGGAGCTATATCAGTGTAAGGTTCTAATATTGTATGTGAAGTTGTAGATTATCACTGGGAGGTAGACTGTGATAAGTTAAAGATGTGTATTATGAGTCCCAAAGCAACCACTAAAATAACAAAACAAAGAGTTACAGCTAAAAGACAACAAAAAAGATAAGATGGAATTATAAAATATTTAATCTAAAAGAAAGCTGAAAAAGAAGAAAAGAGGAAACAAAGAATAGATAAGACAAACAGAAAAAAAATAGCAAGATAAAGATTTAACCTAACAGTATCAATAATCATATTAAATGTAAGGTTCTACAAATGCAAAATAAAATGCTGAGATTGTTAGATTGAATAAACAGTCAAGACCCAACTATATAATGCCTATAAGAAATACACTTTAAATATAAAGAGACTAATAGGTTAAAAACAAAAGGATGAGAGAAAGATGACACTAATCAAAAGAAAGCTTGAGTGGATTATATATATATATCAAATAGTTAGATTTTGGAGCAAAGAACATTACTAGAAGCAGAAAAGGTCATTCATAATCATAAAGCATCAATTAATCAAGAGTTTATTATAATCCTAATTAGGTCTAAACCTAAATACAGACCTTTAAAATACATGAAGCAAAAGCTGATAGAATTGCAAGTAAAAATAAATTCACAATTATAGTCAGAGATTTCAATACTCTTCTCTCATTAATTGGTATAAGTAGACAGAAAATCAGTAAGGATATAGAAGGACTGCAAAAAACAGCCAAGCAACTTGACCTAATTCACATTTATAGAATAGTTGTTATGAATTGAATTTTGTTCCTCTAAAATTCATATGTTGAAGCGCTAATCTCCAGTGTGACTATATTTGGAGCTAGGGACTTAAAGAGGTAATTAAGGTTAAAGGAAGTCATAAGGGTGGAGACTTAATTCAATCTGACTGGTATCCTTAAAAGAAGAGGAAGAGACATCAGGGTTCCCCATGCACAGAGAAAAGGCTGAGTGAAGATGAAGGTAGCTACCCACAAGCCATGGAGACAGGACTCAGGGGAAACCAAACCTGCCAATCTTAGATTTCCAGCCTTGAGAACTGTGAGAAAATAAATTTCTATTGTTTAAGCCACCAAGTCTGTGGTATTTTGTTATGGCAGCCCTATCAAGTTAATTCAGCACCCCATTTAAGAATAGGAGAATACACATTCTTTTCAAGTATACACAGATCTTGTACCAAGATAGGCCATGTTCTGGGACATAAAAAAAAAGTCTCAACACATTTAAAAGGATTGAAGTAATACAGAGTATCAGACCACATGGAGTCAAATTAGAAATCAGTAAGAGGGACTGGCTGGTTAGCTCATTTGGTCAGAGTGTAAAAATCCCCAAATATTTGGAAATTAAATAACACTTCTAAATAATCAACAGGTCAAAGAAGAAATCAAAAGGAAAATTAAAAAGTATTTTGAAGAATAAAAACAGATACAACATATCAAAAAAATTATAAAATGGATGGATCTCCAAATTACTATACAGAATAAAAGAAGCAAGACAAAAAAAAAATACTTCATACTATGTGTTTTCATTTTCATAAAATTCCATAAAGTGCACAATAATTTATAGTATAGCAGATCTGTGGTTACCGAGGGACTGGGGGATGGGCAGGAGGAGTGAGAGGGAGGGATTACAAAGGATCATGATGAAACCTTTGGAAGTGATGCATATGTTCATTACCTCGATTGTGATGATGTGTCATGGGTGTATAATATGTTAGAATGTATCAAATTTTATACTTCAGAAAAATATACTACAAAAGATGGATATATATAATCAATTATGTTTCATAAAATAGTTAAAAAATATTTAAAAATACTGCAAAAGGAAATAATGGGCTCTATATCATATTTTATCTTTCCTACTGTGATAGATCACATTATTCAAAAATATTCTCTATGTCCATGGGAGGAGTATACTTCCCCAATCATTGATTTGAGCTTGGATATGTGACTTTTTTTGGCCAATGAACATTGGCAGATATAACACAAAAAGAAGCTTGAAATGTGTTTATGTATTTGGATGGCCCTTTGCATTGTTATGGGAATATATTGTCTCTCGAGTCATTGTTGGTTCTTCATCCTGGACACCAGAATGAACACATGTAGCATGAACCTGAGCCCAGCCACAAGAGGCCCAGCTGTACCTGCTGCTACAAGCAGAACCACCTAGGCAAGCACTAAGATTTTGTGGTTGTTACACAGCAATAGCTGACTGATACATACACCAAAAATAGCCTTGTCAAAATGGAGATTTGAAGCCATTAAAACATACCTTTGTATCTGGGCTTCCCAAGAGGATCTGTTTCTCTTGTTGGACTTGAGCTAAAGTCAGTTATATTACCTGAGAATAAAAGATAATAAACAATTTTGGCAAAAAATAAAAAAGCTTCATGATACCATAAATAAGCAGTGAAGACTGAAGATAGTCAATATTCCTCCTATTAAATTGCTTGAAGCTTTGATTTCCTTTATTATACATATTCATCCACAGTAAAAGGCCTTTGTGTCCTGTGCAAGGTGTTCTGGAATGTAATAAATAATGAAGGAAGATCCAGAACTGAGACTTTTCTCCCTGTAATTTGAAATATTTTAGGACCATGAAATAAGCATCCAGTGAGAACTACTAACATACTGACCAAGTTCTTCCCCAGAGGCAGGAGCTGTTGGTTGCTTTCTCTCTGTCTCTGTTCTCTCCGAGCGGGGTGGCGTAGGTCTGAGCGTTGCCCTCAGGGGTGGGGAAGTTACTTGGCCTGATGAAATGATTCCTGTAATGCAGAGCCGAAGTAGCCAGCCTTTATAGGAGCACTGCCAAATTTCCCATTTGTTTATTCAATACATGTTTATAAAGCACTTACCATGTGTCTTGGCACTATAGGCCAGGTTTGGAGAGAAAATAAGATCTGGTCCTTGATGAAGATAAATGAGTGGGCCAAGTACATAGAAGCATTACAGGTATTGTGAAAGAACTAGATAAGGTCACAGAGGGGCAAGAAGTGGGAGTGTTTATGTTTATGGGGAAAGATGGAGGGTGTTGGGTGGGGAGGGTAGAAATGTCTTCACAGAGGACATGCTGGTAAAGAGGAGAAATGATCAGGAGGCTGGCATAAGAGCTGTATTCTAGTCGGAGGCTGCAGCAAGAACCACGTCAGGGAAGCCTGAAACAGCCTGGTGTTTAATTTGAAGGGATGAGTCAGAGAGGGCCTGGGCGCAGGGAGAGCTGAGAGTGGAAGAGCGGGGAAGGGCAGATCATAAAAGAACTCGCATACCATGGATTTGGATGTTATTTTTAGGCAATAAGGATACGCTGAAATATTTCCATAGGGAAGTGACAAGATAAGATGAGAAGACGAACGGCCAGGGCGCAGGCTGGTTGGGGAGAGAGACGTCAAGGGCGTAAAGCAGCTGTGGAGGTGGGGAAAGAGGAGGCAAACTGCGGCAGAAGCAGTGGGACTGGGTCAAGGGGGTAGACATCAGAGATGTCAAGGAGATGGGATGGCCTAGATGGGAAGGCCTGACTCAGAGATTCACTGGCAGGCATGGGAGATGGCTGGAGAAGAAGGAAAAGGATTCCTAGGGTCATCCATGTTTCTGGCCTGGTGGCAGAGCAGTGCTACTTTGAGCTGCTATATTCAACAGTGACTCCTCTACTCTAAAAATATTGATAAGTCTTTAAAACTGGGTCCATCCCAAGTTCCAGGCAACTCTACTCTAAACTCCCAAACTTGCCTGGACTTGCTGGATTAGATTTTATATTCCTCCTGGGACAAGGAATCATTCTCCGGCAGGCAGTCAAGGGATACAAGCCTGACCTAAGGGGTGAAGGGATACAAGCCTGACCTAAGGACCACGGCCCAGCACAGAATCACGGATGAGGCAGTCATACAGGCTGCTGCTCCGGCCCCTAGGGACTTGTGCTCCTGGTCCTGGTGGGAGAAGGCAGCAAAAACCGAGAGAGGTTGCCTGCATGAGCTTTTCAGAGTTGGCAGAGCCAACAGGAAATGCTGGGATAGCATTTTCACCCTGGCAAGGAGAGGGGAATCAGAGGCCTCAGTAGACCTGGAGAGAGGGGACAAGTGACAGATGCCACATGGCAGCCTAAGACTGTGCTCAGCTCACAGATGAGGACTCCCAGACATTAGGTGGACTTCCTGAAGTGGATGGTGGAGGGTTTGGAGCAAGGATCAGGCACGCTGAGGCATCACTTTCAGTCTGTGACTCATCCAGTTTGACCTGAAAGCTGCTGGTGCTCAAGTCACAGTGGCCCCAGGTTTTAATTAATGAGGAAAATATTGTGTCTTCACTCAGGTCATGTCCCTGGGCCTCGACTCAGAAAGGCACCAGGAGCACAGATGAGAAAGGCTGATTCCTCCTGCAGCTGATGGGAAAAATGATCTGGAGTTCATTGTGCACATGAGACATCATAAAAGCATCTCCATGACAGTGTCCTCCTTTCATCCTGTGTAAAGGGTGACACGCACGGCCTTTCACATAAACCTTATCAGTTTCACCTTTCACAGCTGTCTTTTTTATTTTCTTATTCTGATGCCACCTACAAAATACCTAGGAAACAGAGATTCAGGGAGAGAGAGGAAAGATGGGGAACATGCTGTGATTTGCTGGCAGGTCCTGGGGGAAAAGCCCTTAATAGAAATGAGGTAGAGCTTTGCTCTGAACTGGGTCAATTTTTACTCATCCACTAATTTACTTAGTTATTGCTCATCAAATATCCTTGATGTGCTGTGCACTGGATTTTGGTTCTGGGAATTCAGAGAAAATAGACCAGGGACTCTGTCATCACATAGCTCCCAGTCCAGCAGGGGAAGACAAGCATGTAAAGAAGCAGGAATAACACAGTTTGCTCTTTGTCTAACAGAGGTAAGTATCAAGGATGTGTAGAACAGAGGAGCAAAGCTAAGACTGGAGAGGTAGAGAAGGTTCTAGAAAAGGATAAAGTAAGAGTATCCCAGGTGACTGGGAGGGGTCTTTATATGGGGACAAGCAACCTGCACAAATGCATGGAGGTGTGAGACAGCTAGATTTCTGAAATATCTTCCTGCCTGGCTGCACAGGCCAGGCGTGCCCAGACACCTTCAATATTTTAGTCCCAAATCTTCCCTTGAGCACCATAATATTGGGGCTGGTATGAAGGCTGCTGGACAGGGGAGCTTTCAATGAGATGTGTAGGATTTCACTGTAGGAGGAAGAATGATATGCTGATGACAGAATGATACCCCTAGGGGCTTGGCAGCGTACAGCATCGCTTCCAAAATCATGCACTTGTTGAAGGGCCTGTGTCAGCATCTGTCTAGGCTCTGAGCACACAGACACCTCTGAAGCAAACTGGCCTAGATGCAGAGGGATGGTTCCTTTCACTCCACCCATCCAAGAGTCTGGCTGAATCCTCAGAGCTGTCATTCACAGCGTCTGGTCTTTGGGGTCAACACAGCATGTGTCACACATACCAGTGGCTTGCCATTGCCCAACCTCACACCCCAAGAAGGGCTTGTGATTGACAAGGAAAACTGAAATCACGCATGGAGTAGGAAGGTATATGGCAGACGTACCTGCACTTCCTGGCTTTCCAGTGACATTATTTGGTGGCAAAGGTTTTCTTCGCGGGGGCATAGGTCTAGGTGGCAAGGTTGGGCGGCGAGTGCCTGGGACTGTGGCTACAAGATTACATTACAGATAAAGCCATCATAAGAATTTACTGTACAAAATCACAGTTTTTTTTAAATATAATGTTTGATAAGTTGAAGTTGGATGGCACAATAGATTCTATAGAAAAGTGCAATCAATAATTTACTGAACTTTCAAAAGGCAGAACAGAACTGAGGCCACCAGAGTTGGGAAATGGGAAGGGGGAGAGGGGTTAGGAAGAAATTGGAAAAGGGCCACAAAAACTTGTTACATTGTGTATATTACATTGACTATACTAATTATCCTGATTTGAGCATCACATATTGCAGTTATTGATATTCGACTCTGTACCCAACAGATATGTATAATCAATTATGTTTCAATAAATAATAAAAAAATGAATATGAGTAATATATTCTGATATTTCTCTAAATTAATATTGGTCATAGACCAGGGGCCAATAAAGCACATTTATATATGAAAAACACATCCTCTATTTATATCTGCCTTTTGAAAGGCTGTGTAGATGTACAGAATTTAACATCTTTTTTTAGTCTTTGACATCTTTTTTATCTCACTTCACAACATATTTTGCAGAACCTTCCCCATCTGTATATAAACATCTGTCTCATCTTTTTTTAAACAGCTCTAGTATTCCATGATATGGATGCACCATCAGTAAGTAAACCATTCCCCTGTGTAAGACTTTAAGATTATTAGCAATCTTTTTCCCCAACATTTTTAATAAAAGTTTTCAAATGTATACAAAAGTTGAAAGCATTTTACATCAAACACTCCCAGGTGTCCTTGTGCAGTGCGCAACCACCACAACTGTTCATGGTGGCCCTGTTCTCCACAGGCACAGGAGAATTTTTTCTGCCATCAGGGTTACTTTGACGAGATCAGCTGAGAAGTTCTAAAGATGTTTGCTTAATTATAATTATGCAATAGAGCTGGAGATGGGGTAGAATAACCAGAAAAGAAGAAATTATATGCTTTAACAATTTTAAGCTAAAATGGTATAAGAAATTGTAGTCTTAAAATGAAAGGCAATTGGGGATAATGAAGTTCAGAAATTCTGCTACTAAGTCTGTATAGGAAATAAAAGATGTTAAATTCTTCATTTGTGGGTGGTTGTGCACTGCGCAAGGACACCTGGCCATGGTGGTGTAAGTGGGAGCTAAAGTTTAGCACCCATTCTGCTCACCCATCCATGAGTTCTGGTGCAAGGTTGCCAGCCCAGAGGAAGTGCAAATTTTTCTAAGTGATCTATTTAAAGGGTAAGGGAAAAAGGCACCTTTTAATAATTTGCACAAAGGTTTCTACTGACAAGGCTAAAGGTGCTTGGAGCAGTCCACCTTAAGTCCAATTTTGCTTCTAAGTCTTGTGTTATAGCTTAAAAATCTCTCTCTTTCTTTGTATAATATATGATGGTTTTTAGATCTTCAAGTAAAACAGTCAATCCAGGGAAATTCCCCATGGCTTTAAGTACTTCTGGGTATTGGGAAGAGAGAGAGTCTGTGTGTGTGTGTGTGTGTGTGTGTGTGTGTGTGTACAGGGGACTGGTGGTGATAGAGACATGAATACACCACAGTAGGTTTCACAACATCCTTTTAAAAAGCAAAGAGTCCTTATTCAATGCAAAGGTATTCTGAATTTCCAGCTTCATTATTTTGGCCTATTACATAGAAAAAACTCTTAAATCAGCACCGCACTCTCCCGAGTGAGCCACAGGCCGGTCCTTACATAGAAAAAACTCTTAAGTCAGGAATATAAATCATTTCAGGCAGAAGGATATTATAATAAATCACACATAAGCAAAACTTAAACATCATAAAAACTAAAACCCACAGTGATTCTGCAGCATTTGTTCATTGTGGCCCCTCAGAATATTATAGAAAGTAATTATTAAGTTAGTATCCCATTAGAGGTTCTTACTAATATTTAATTTGTACACAGGGAACTTTTCATTCCCTCAAAGATAATACTTTGGAATGTTTCTCTAGCAATACCTGGGTACTGTTAGCATGGTTCTGACACTTTTGGGGCTGTGCAGATGTTGCTGTTTTTGCTGCAATAAATCATCCTGTAAGACTGTGCGAGGTTCAGAGCTGAGCTGCCCTAAGAGTCAGCATCCTATCCTATTCCTTACCTGGTTTTTTCGTGGAGTGGGTAGAGTCCACTGACACATTTCTACCAGCACCTGACGGCTTGGGTGTCTGCTTGACCCCTATGAGCAGAGATAATGAAAGAGAATAAATATATAGCAAAAATGTGCTAAACATTCTTCTTTATGGAAACTTGGTAATAATGTGCATTCTTTGCAGAGCAGGGACATTGGTGTTTTTATACCCAGATGTTTTAATTGGCTTCCACTATCTGGACTGGATACACAAAAAATTCAAAACCCTATATCTACTGGTTGTCATATTTTCTCTGTAGAGTTAGCATTTGATTGTGGATTGTGGTTTTGTCACAATTTTCTATGCTACTCATCCTGTATTGCCTTCCTGGGTGGTATTGCCTGACCAGGCAGAATTTCATCTATGGTTGTTTTACCAATATTCATGGGTACACTTTATGGTTATTTTTTTTTAAACCCTCCAAATCTTCCATGCCCATTAAAAAACCTTAGAATTCCAATGTGTTTGAGTTGATACTTAACAAATTGACTTTAAAAATATTCCTCGTGAGGCTTTGGCTATCTTTACCTCTGGGATTTGTGATTTAGTCCTGGGCAGGCCTAGAACTCTGAATTATTGTTTGGAAGAAGCTGATCTGATAATTACTTTGCTGAGATATGTTGTCTCCTAAGTCCGTGAAAAAATCATAGAGGTTATTACTTGGCCATTCGCCTAAATACCGAGGCATGGATTTTGGGTAGCTATACTAGGGTGGAGGAAACCAATTAGATTTTATCCTTTTTTTTTCCTTTTTGTCTTTTTTCGTGACTGGCAACGGATCGCAACCCTCAG
>NW_007734206.1:20531-21591 GCF_000696425.1 Galeopterus variegatus | reverse complement strand
AGCGCCGCCGCACTTCCCAAGCGGCGCACTGTAGCAGTGCGCCACCGGGCCGGCCCGGATTTTATCCTTTTTTAAAGTTATTATTCTTTTATATTATAAAATGATTTTCCCTGATGTGGCTGACAGTTGTCATTAAAAAAGAATAGAAACAGATAGTTTTTGTATCTAAATAGTGAAAATCACTTCAGATATAATGGCTTACTCTAAAAAAGAATGCATATTCTGAGGACCTGACTATAATTTACATATTAAAAATAAGAATGAAATGTTTAATTATTATCCTAGTTAGTAAACTAATGACGATCACTATGATGATCACCACCACCACAACAACCTTGTTTTGAGAACTCACTGTGTTCCAGGGACTGTGTAGGGACATTCCGTACTCAATTTCATTTAATGTATGGGTAGATATATTAAACGTGCAACAGAAGCTTTGCTTACCAAAAAATAGATGATATTTCCACATAAATTTATGAAATTTGGAGGATGAACTTAACAATGCAATCCCACACTCTCTACTGCTTGATAAGTGATAATATATAAAATCATGGAGAATGTTTATATGGAATCATGAATTAAAGGTTGTTTATTTGCGGTAGGAAAAGAATGTTTCTGGGGGCCATGACTATTTAGTGGCTAATCCCACAGGCGTGGTGAAACAAACAGCCCATTAGTCTTCCTGTGTGCTCCACTGTCAGTGGTAACGGGGCCAGAGAAATGGTCACTGTGTGAATGGCATAGGAGAATGGAAAATACTTCCATTTGTGTCACTGGGATAACCTGGCTGGGTGAGGTTTGATTTACCACTGTTTCTCAAGGGTAAAAAATTTTTATACACTCTAAAAGGCTAGTAGGCTGTCTATGCCTTGAGCAGATTCTTCTTCATAGCCCCTCTCCAAAAGTTTCTGCCCTTGAAAAACAGTATTTTTATCCAATACTGTACAAGCACCTTACATATTCACTACCTGATTTGATCCTTATAAACCTGTGTGGGAGATACCGTCCAGGTCCCACAGAAGAAGAAACCTGAGATGGGAGATTAAACAACTTGCCCAAG
>NW_007734206.1:16403-20091 GCF_000696425.1 Galeopterus variegatus | reverse complement strand
AGCACAGAGTCCTTGCTTCAGTCACGTTCTTCCTTCTCTTATTCCTCATAATGACTCTAAGTGATGATAGCCCTAGAGCCTCTGTCTCTTGGGTGGGTTGAGGTGCCACTACCGTGTGAGGGCTAAATGGCCATGGCTGGCAAGCTTGTGCCATTCCAGCCACGCCACTGGTGCATGGGACTCAGAAAATGGTTCAAGGCTGACAGCAGCTCCTGACTAGGCACATGCAGATCCATCAGGACACTGGGGTGAGTGAGTGCCCAAAGGAGTTGGGGAGAAAGAGATCTAGCAGCTCTGGAGAGAATACATAATCCTGCAAGGTTACTTTATGAATAAGGCCAAAGATACAAATTTCCCTGGCCTCTTTTCTAATCAAGGGAGAAATTGGAAGAAACTAGCCATTTTCTGCCACTTTCTCTATCGGTGGAAACAGAAGCAACATAGTGTTAGGATCCTTAGATATAAGCACCAAAATCAATAGAGTATCAGCTGCTAAACTGGACTTTCTCTAACCTTTAGAAAAGGATAGAAGCAGCTGTGTTGAAAGCATTGGGAAGGGCTCTTCAAAAGGCAGCTGCAGAGCTCAGTAGACAGAGCTGGGGCTGGGAGATTGAGCTCTAGTGCTGGCCTTGCCTCCCCTGCACTTAGCTGCAGTTTAGTCATGTCAACCAGGCAGCTATGTGAGCTCCAGAACTGGGGAGACCAGCATCTGTTACCCTGAGTCAGAGGAGATCAAATGAAGGCCAAAGGCAGCAGAGAGGCAATGGGAAGAGAAAGGAGAAAATCAGTAAGAGATACGCTGCAGAGAACAAATCCTCAGCAATTGGCACCCAGTCAGACAGTCTGGTCCAGGCTGTGACCTGAATTGTTTTTCCCTCAGGCAGGATTATTGAACACATCTTCTAAAGGGCAGAGACAGCTCTGGAAGCACCAAGACTTGAGTCTCAGCACGAGGTTCAACTGCCATATGGGAGTTCTCCAAAAATCTCTGGATTTACATAGTCCCCTGAATTGTTTTTCCCTCAGGCAGGATTATTGAACACATCTTCTAAAGGGCAGAGACAGCTCTGGAAGCACCAAGACTTGAGCCTCAGCACGAGGTTCAACTGCCATATGGGAGTTCTCCAAAAATCTCTGGATTTACATAGTCCACTCCTTAGCAATTTATTGTCCAAAATGAAGTAAGGATTTGGGCATTTTTAACCATGGTAACAAAAACTTTGCAAACAAACACTGGGAATCAATTTTCAAATGTATCAGCGACTCCATGCTTTGTGACCAAAAAGGGATGATATTTATGGATGATAGGTCTCTGCACCCTTGTCCCCAAATCTTAGCACCTGGCTAAAAAGCCAGGGGTGATGAGCCAGCAGACTGGAAGATTTAGTCACAGTCCAGAAAAACACATTCCTCACCCTGAGGAGTCTGGGTACTCATTGTGAGGCCCACTCTGTGGGGGCAGGAAAGCATGTTTTCCTCATTAGGATGTAGAGGAAGGAGTCTGAGGTTCAGGTATCTACCAATATCTGCCAAACCACATGTGCCAAGGTGGTTTTAGAATTACACTTTGCCTGGCACATAATGGGTCTTCAGTAAACATTGGTTGGACGAAAGAATAGCTTTGCATCCTGGCAGCTTCCTTCTTCAGGGAGAAGACTGGAGAGATAGTGTAGTACAGGGGTCAGCAAACTTTTTCTGTAAAGGGTCAGATGGTAAATATTTTCAATTTTGTGAGTCATACATAATGTCTCTGTCACAACTATTCAACTCTGCTATTGTACTGTGAGGGCAAGACATGTTCCAACAAAACTTTATTTACAAAAAGAGGCAGGGAGATGGATGAGGCTGTAGTTCGCCCAATCCCATGGCCTAGTGCATTCATGTCTTGTTGCATCTCTACAGGCAGATCTCATGGAGATTCCAGTATGTAGAACGCATTAGCTAAGCTGACACATGTCTGTGGAGACCTTGACAAAGCAGAGTGCTGGAAAAATGAGCTAACTAAAATCTCAACCTCTGCAGGCCATTTTCTAACCTTGAGGTGGAGGAATATCTATCTATACATATAGGTATGAAATACACATAATGCAGGGAAAATACCTGTAATGATACTGTGAAATAAAAAATAAAAAACTGGGCTCAAGGTGGCTTAAAAGATTCCTGAGGTTTATGAAATCATCATAATATTTCTATAAAGACCCCAATAGTTAAAGGTCCATAGTCTTGAGACCTCAGGATCCTTTTTCTTCTTTTTTAATCTTCTAAGGACACAACCTTAGGTGGCCTAAGGCCATGAAAAATATGTTCTATAAATCCTAAACACTTCTTTTATTAACTAATTTTTTAATGTAAAATATCTGAGCTGAAAATTTCAGTAAGAAAAACTATGGGAAAACGTATGTGAGATAAATAATAAGGATAAATATTCTGGGCAAGATGTCAAAGTTGAACATGGAATCAGGTTACACAAAAACAGTCTTTCATTAAGACTCACTAGAGGCGAGAAATGAGAATGCATGAGATAGCAGAATTGTGTCAGAGAAGAAAGTGAATTTATATGAATAGCTGCGTTTCTGTAAACAGGTCAGATGAAAACTGCAGAATCAAAGGAAAGTGAACTAAGGCAATTCTAAAACCAGCACAGAATAAATTTTAAAACATTTCCCCCCCACTAATTTTGAAAAACATTATTCCCTAGGTAAATATCTGAGCACTGTTAAATTTTCCTTTACAATACACTACATAGATAATCGTGTTATCTGTGATTTTTTATTTATATGCCATTTGCTTCTTTTTTTGCCTTATTGCATTGGATTAACACTCCATACTATATTAAATAGAAGTGGTGAAAATAGTGATCCCTGTTGTATTCTTTATCTAAGAAGAAAATAATTCAGTCTTTCACTTGAATGACTGATGTTAAGTATGATGTGAAGTATGATGTTAGCTATAGGTTTTTTACAGATGCTGTTTATCAGAGTGAAGAAATTTCCTTCTTTTACTAGTTTCCTGAGAGTTTTCATCATGAATGAATTTTGAATTTTGTCTAGTGGTTATTTTTTTGCATCTACTCTAACGATGGTTGATTTTTTTTTTTATTCTGTTAATGTGGTGAATTATACTAAGGTGTTTGAATGTTGAGCTAACCTTGCATTCCTGGGGTAAATCCCATTTGGATGTTTTGCATTATTGTGGTAGACATGAGTGGGGATGTACTATCCAGATCTCCATCCAGGCTCTCTAAACTGATGCTGATCCTGAAGGAGATGACAGCTGGATGCTGTATTCTGACCTTACTCACTGCAGGTAGGCAGGAAGTCCTTCCATGATGGAGGATCCCAATAGATGGACAATAGAATATAGAACAGGCACAACAAATTTTGGTTGGGGATGGAGGTGGAATAAGGAAAGTGCAAACAGGGTTTAACTTTGTCTACCTGTGCCTACCAGCCAACTTTCTACCAGCAATCAACTAACTGAAGAAGCCCTGATCTAAGATATTATGCTACCAAAGCAAAATTGGATGAGTTATTATTACAAAGTTGACCTTATAGTTTGTAGTACAAGTGGTTCTGGAAAAATGTTTACATTGTTTATAAGCTAAAATGTAATAATACTCTGCTTCCCTTCTTTTTTTTTTTTTTTTTTGTCTTTTGTCTTTTTTCCGTGTCCGGCAACGGATCGCAAC